>NC_092401.1:9651483-9728983 GCF_030028105.1 Mobula birostris
ACCAGAGCATGGTAGAATTCCAGATAGCTTTTAAGGAGAATGGTCTTGGGACCTGTGATAGTGTCTTCAAGGGCAATTTTAATGGTGTGAAGATGTAGTTTTCTGTGATGTTGGGCAAATCAGCTAAGAATTCAATGGGTGAGCAGTGGCATTTATGAAGGACTAGCTGGTCCTTCATGCTGAACAATAATTTGTCTCATTAAAGTGGATTTCGATGAGAAAGGGGACTTATCTGAGGTTAATGAAAAGTTAAAGGTGTTAGTCAAAAGTAGGGCATATAAAACAGCCAAGAGCTAGTAGTTGACCAGAGGACTGTGAATTTATTATTAGAAACCAACAATAAAAGATCCATGAAGACTCATAAAGCAGCAAAAAAACTCATAAGAAAATTGAAGCAAAATATGCACAGGAAGGGTGACTGAGTAGGTAAAGTAAGTGTGACACTTGAGAATGGTACTGGGGTGTATACATTAAATCGGATTGTTTGCATCAGCCTTCTTGGTGGAAGACACTGCAAATAATCCTTTACTCACAGATGGGCTAATTCCAAATATGAAAACAAATTATAGTCAGAATATTGAGAGCAAATTGAGACTAAAGGCAGACAAATTCCTGTAACCCAATTGCTCACCCTCAAGGATTTGAAAAGAAATGGTCACAAAGATGGTGAATAATCTGGGAGGATCCAGAGCGTCAGAGGAAATAACTGAACAGTCAGGCGTGCTTAATGTAATTTTACTAGTCAAATAGTCTTGAAACATAAATTTTCTTGAATTTGAGGACTTGGTAGTTACAGCAGGGAACTTACTGCTGTATATCAGGGTGTATCCATGATTTGCGGAAGATCGTGCAATGAATTAACAAATTACTCCCAAGCCAGATGAGATGAATGGAAAAAAAATGCTGTTGTGGAATTTATGTTGGGGGCGGGGGAAGAGAGAATAAATACATACATACATAGATACATGTGTGTGTGTATGTATATGTGTGTGTGTATATATATGTGTGTGTGTGTATGTATGTATATATATATATATATATATATATATATATATACACACACACACACACACAAAATATGAAACAGATGATTGGAGGTAAACAACAGGAATTCTGCAGATGCTGGAAATTCAAGCAACACACACATAAAAGTTGCTGGTGAACGCAGGTCCTGACAAAGGGTCTCGGCCTGAAACGTCGACTGCACCTCTTCCTAGAGATGCTGCCTGGCCTGCTGCGTTCACCAGCAACTTTTATGTGTGATGATTGCAGGCATCCTGGTTTACAGGAGAAGGCCATTTAAGGAACTTGCTTTAAGAACCAACAAGATCTCTTCAGTGGATAATTGTATCAAACAATTCAACATCCATTTCTAGGTAGCTAAAACAACACGTATCTCTCCCTCTAATAGTCAGAATTCCCTTGCCTATAGATGGAAATGGGTTAAGATTGGCTGCTAATGCAAGGGGAGAGCATCTGCTAAGTATGAGACATTTAAGAATATGTCCAAAGGGTAAGGGGCAAAGGTGACATGTTTAGGGAACTTTGGTTAACAAGTGATTTTGAAGGTTTGATCAGGGGAAAAAGGTAGTGTATGTTTAAATATAGGAAATTGATATGTAATGAGACCTTGGCATTTATAAAGGACCTGGGAGAAATCAGGCCTAAAAAAGCCATGAAATGACTTTATTTAGGAGCAACGAAAATTGTTAAATCTTTTACAGTATATTAGAAGCAAGGAGGTTCTAAAGGTGGTGAAAGCCTGACGTGTAAGGGCTTTGAGAACACGAACTGGAGAATGTTTAGGGATGCTGCTGCCTATGGGAACCATGCTAACATCGAGCAATATATGGATACTGTGACCAACTATATACAGAAATGTACTGAGGATGTTCCCATTATGAAACATATCTGGGTAAGGGCAAATCAGAACCCATGGCGAACTGCAGAAATACATGCACGGCTCAGAAATTGTGCTGCCTTTAGATTGGGAGATGTGACACCTCTCAGGGAAGCAATGACTACTTTCCCACTCCACCAGGAAAGTGAAATGGGAGCATTCTCAGAATATACAGCCACTTCAGCGATACCAGGGACACAAAGTAGGTACATGTGGCAGAGAATTCAGAAGATTACAGACTACCAGTCTATCCTACACATCGTGACCAGGATGCCCCATACCCTGACAGGCTGAATGTCTTTTACGCCTGGTCTGTTGCTGGCCAGGAAGGCACCCCTTCCCTCCAGGGGAGCAGGCGTTCTGTCTGCCTGAAGCTGAGGTGAGGAAAACCCTGGCCAGAGTCAACCCACTGATGGATATATTCAACATCTCTCTGGAATAGTCCATTGTTCCCTTGGTTTTGAAGGTAGCAACCATCTTTCAAGAAGGTAACAGTAACCTGCCTAAATGACCATTGTCAGTGGCGTTAATATCAACCTTTATAAAATGCTTTGAGTGGCTGTTCATGGAGCACATTAAAGCCTTACTCCTGGCTACATTGGACCCTTTCTAGTTTTCTTATTGCTCAAATCGATCCACTGATGATGCAATAGCCTCTGCCCTCCACTCTCTCCTGTGCCATCTGGAAAATGGGGTCTCATATGCCAGGCTGCTATTTATAGACCAGTTTGGTGTTTAAAACCATCATATCCCAGAAACAGGTGGGGAAGCTTTCCTTGCTGTGTTTCAACATCTTCCTCTGCAACTGGTTACTGGACTTAGTAACAAAAAGGCTGTATTCAGTCTGTGTAGGCAGCAAAGTCTCTAATCCCATTGCACTGAACACTGATGCTCCCTAGGGCTGTGTGCTCAGCCTGTGGCTGTTCACACTGCTGACACATTGTGTTGCAGGATTCAGCTCAAATTGTGACAGCAGGTTTGTGGATAACACAACAGTGGTTGGCCTCATCAACAGCAATGACAACAAAGTACAGAGAGGAAGTGGTGCGTCCAGTGGAGTGGTGCAAAAAAAGCAATCAAAGCCTGAATGTGGAGAAGACCGAGGAAATCATTGTGGACTCAGGAAGGTGCAGTTTAACCATCCCCCTCTGTGAATACATGGCTTCTCCGTAGAGAGAGTTAAATGTGCAAGTTTCTGGGAGTTTGCATCATAGAACATAGAATAGTACAGCACAGTACAGGCCCTTCGGCCCACATTGTTGTGCCGACCCTCAAACCCTGCCTCCCATATAACCCCCCAGCTTAAATTCCTCCATATACCTGTCTAGTAGTCTCTTAAATTTCACTAGTGTATCTGCCTCCACCACTGACTCAGGCAGTGTATTCCATGCACCAACCACTCTCTGAGTAAAAAAAAAACCTTCCTCTAATATCCCCTTTGAACTTCTCACCCCTTACCTTAAAGCCATGTCCTCTTGTATTGAGCAGTGGTGCCCTGGGGAAGAGGTACTGGCTATCCACTCTATCTGTTCCTCTTAATATCTTGTATACCTCTGTCATGTCTCCTCTCATCCTCCTCTCCAAAGAGTAAAGCCCTAGCTCCCTTAATTTATGATCATAATTCATACTCTCTAAACCAGGCAGAATCCTGGTAAATCTCCTCTGTACCCTTTCCAATGCTTCCACATCCTTCCTATAGTGAGGCGACCAGAACTGGACACAGTACTCCAAGTGTGGCCTATCCAGAGTTTTATAGAGCTGCATCATTACCTCGTGACTCTTAAACTCTATCCCTTATGAAAGCTAACATCTCATAAGCTTTCTTAACTACCCTATTTATCTGTGAGGCAACTTTCAGGGATCGGTGGACATGTACCCCCAGATCCCTCTGCTCCTCCACACTTCCAAGTATCCTGCCATTTACTTTGTACTCTGCCTTGGAGTTTGTCCTACCAAAGCGTACCACCTCACACTTCTCCAGGTTGAACTCCATCTGCCACTTCTCAGCCCACTTCTGCAACCTATCAATGTCTCTCTGCAATCTTCGACAATCCTCTACACTATCTACAACACCACCATCCTTGTGTCGTCTGCAAACTTGCCAACCCACCCTTCTACCCCCACATCCAGGTCGTTAATAAAAACCATGAAAAGTAGAGGTCCCAGAACCGATCCTTGTGGGACACTCATTAGTCACAACCCTCCAATCTGAATGTACTCCCTCCACCAGGACCCTCTGCTGCCTTCAGGCAAGCCAATTCTGAATCCACCTGGCCAAACTTTCCTGGATCCCATGCCTTCTGACTTTCTGAATAAGCCTACCGTGTGGAACCTTGTCAAATGCCTTACTAAAATCCATATAGATCATATCCACTGCACTACCCTCATCTATATGCCTGGTCACCACCTCAAAGAACTCTATCAGGCTTGTTAGACACGATCTGCCCTTTATAAAGCCATGCTGACTGTCCCTGATCAGGCTATGATCCTCTAAATTCTCATAGATCCAATTTTTAAGAATCTTTTCCAACAGCTTTCCCACCACAGACGTAAGGCTCACTGGCCTATAATTACCTGGACTAACCCTACCACCTTTTTTTGAACAAGGGGACAACATTCGCCTCCCTCCAATCCTCCAGTACCATTCCTGTAGACAATGAGGACGTAAAGATCATAGCCAGAGTCTCAGCAATCTCTTACCTCGCCTCGTGGAGCGGCCTGGGGAATATTCCGTCAGGCCCCGGGAACTTTTCCGTCGTAATGTATTTTAATAACTCCAACACCTCCTCTCCCTTAATATCAACATGCTGCAAAACATCAACGTTACTCATATTGTCCTCACCATCATCGTTCCCTCTCATTGGTGAATACCGAAGAGAAGTATTCATTGAGGAGCTCGCCCACTTCCACAGCCTCCAAGTACACCTTCCCACCTTTCTCTAATCAGTCCTACCTTCACTCCCTGTCATCCTTTTGTTCTTCACATAATTAAAAAAACGTGTTGGGATTTTCCTAATTGCCAAGGCCTTCTCATGCCCCCTTCTTGCTCTTCTTGGCACCTCCTTAAGCTCCTTTCTTGCTACTCTATATTCCTCAATAGACCCATCTGATCCTTGCTTCCTAAACCTCATGTATGCTGCCTTATTCCACCTGACTAGATTTTCCACCTCACTTGTCACCCATGGTTCCTTCACCCTATCATTCTTTATCTTCCTCACCGGGACAAATTTACCCTTAACATCCTGCAAGAGATCTCTAAACACCGACCATATGTCCATAGTACATTTCCCTGCAAAAACATCATCCCAATTCACATCTGCAAGTTCTAGCCTTTTAGCATCATAATTTGCCCTTCCCTAATTAAAAAATTTTCCTGTCCTCTCTGATTCTATCCTTTTCCATGATAATGCTGAAGGCCAGGGAGCGGTGGTCACTGCCCCCCAGATGCTCACTCACTGAGAGATCTGTGACCTGACTCAGTCCGTTACCTAGTACTAGATCTAGTATGGCATTCCCCATAGTCGGCCTGTCAACATGCTGTGACAGGAGTCCGTCCTGGACACACTTAACAAACTCTGCCCGTCCAAACCCTTGGAACTAATCAGGTGCCAATCAATATTAGGGAAGTTAAAGTCACCCGTGATAACAACCCTGTTATTTTTTGCACCTTTCTAAAATCTGCCTCTCAATCTGCTCCTCTGTATCTCTGCTGCTACCAGGGGGCCTATAGAATACTCCCAATAGAGTAACTGCTCCCTTCCTGTTCCTGACTTCCACCCATACTGACTCAAAAGAGTATCCTGCTACATTACCCACCCTTTCTGTAGCTGTAATAGTATCCCTGACCAGTAATGCCACCCCTCCCCCCCCCCATCCCATTTAAAGCACTGACATCCAGGAATATTGAAAATCCATTCCTGCCCTGGTTCCAGCCATGTCTCTGTAATGGCCACTACATCATAATTCCATGTATGTAACCAAACTCTCAGTTCATTACCTTTGTTCCTGATGCTTCTTGCATTGAAGTACACGCACTGTAGCCCTTCTACCTTACTACCTTTACACCCTTTATTCTGTTTCTCTTTCCTCAAAGCCTCTCTATATGTTAGATCTGGCTTTACTCCATGCACTTCTTTCACTGCTCTATCGCTCTGGATCCCACTCCCTTTGCAGATTAGTTTAAACCCTCCCAAACCATGCTAGCAAACCTACCTGCAAGGATATTGCTCCCCCTTGAGTTCAGGTGCAACCCATCGAATTTGTACAGGTCCCACCTTCCCCAGAAGAGATCCCAATGATCCAAAAATCTAAAACCCTGTCCCTTGCACCAACTCCTTAGCCGTGCATTCAACTGCTTTCTCCAATTCTTACCATCACTATCACGTAGCACTGGCAGCAGTCCTGAGAACGTCACCCTTGTGGTCCTGTTCTTCAGCCTTCTGCCTAGTTCCCAAAACTCACTTAAGGACCTCATCCCTCTTCCTGCCTATGTCGTTGGTTGGATGGTCTCACCTGGTCCCTTTGTAAATGTAAATTTGGTGGATCAAATAACGACAGTACAAAAAGATCATTACTTATCTTTTCACCCGTTTATTTCTTCGAGCTCTGCTGGCAAGTGAACTTGGACCCGACATCAGGGAGAGAAACATTCTCCTCTCTCCAGCAGTTCACAAGTTCACTGCCTGATTTCAGAATTGTTAGAAGTTATTAAGGCCACTGTTACAAAAGAACAATCAGTTTGATAAGCATTCCAGCCAAGTCAATGTTGATACAAAAGAACAATCAGTTTGATGGACCCTCCAGCCACCTCAATTAAAGAAAGGAATGTCCTACCTGGTTTGTTGGAGCCACATCTTAATTATAAAGTTAAGAACATACATCAAATTTATGCTTTAATTAAAGGAATGTTCTGTCTAATTTTCATCAGGTACTGCCTTTTGTCAAAATCAAAAGGTGTGAAAAGCCCAGAGACATCTTATGTGGATCTGGGTGAACTTTAATCCTTACTTTGCTCCAAAGAAAGCAGCTGTAAGACATTATTCAAACACACAGACGTAGTCAGTACTTAGCCCATTGTTTACAGGAATCTGAGAATCCCCCATTCCCTTAAACCTTAATATCACCTCCCTGAGCAAGAAGGCACAATAGTGCCTCTACTTCCGAAGGAGAATGAGGCAAGTGAGGCCCCCCACCCCCATTTTAACTGAATTTTATAGGAACACCATTGAGAGTGTCCTGACAGTTGCACCTTCATCTGGTATGGGAGCAGTTGAGCACCGGACTGGAAGTTCCAACAGAAAATGTGGATGGGTAGATTCATAAGTTGACAGTGAAATAAAAATAGGTGACATTGTGGTTAGTGTAGAAGATTATCAAAATATACTATGGATATGGATGGGGGAAAATGCAGTTGGAGTTTAATCTAGAAAAGTGTGAGGTGTTGTAAGTGATGAGATCAAATGAAATGGGAAATTTCACAGTTAATGGCAGGATCCTTAACTACATTGTAGAGGGATCTTGGGGTTCTCTGAGAGTTGCTGCACAAGTTGATAGGGTAGGAAAGAAAGATTAAGGCATTGAGTTCAGTGCCTCAAAGTTAAGCTGCATCTTCATGAAACTTGGGTTGGACTGCATCTGGAATACTGTGTTTATTTCTTATCTCTTCCCCCTCTCTTCCCCCCCCCCCCCCCATTTATATGAAGAATATGGAGAGGGTGCCCAAGAGGTTTAACAGAATGCTGCCAGGTTGTGAGGGCATGTGCTTTGAGGAGACGTTGGACAAAGTCAGTTTGTTTTCTCTGGAGTGTTGGAGGTTGAGAGGAGGTCTGGCAGTTTGTGATTATGAGAGGGATAGATAGGCAGCTGGCATCTTTTTCCCAGGATCAAAATGTCTAATTACTAGAGGATGTTAAAAGTAAATTTATTATCAAGTGAGGTGAGGGCTTCAGTCAGTCAGAGTTGACCATGGATATTGCATACTAGCTGTTTGGATTTACAAGTCTAGGCAGTAAAATATGGAGAGCAAGCTGTTACCCCTGTCGCAAGCTCCCCCTCCACACCCCAAGGAATGGCAGAGACCAATAGAGTTTGGTACCAGCAGCATCACAGGAGTTGCTAGTCAACGTTGAACTCAATGTAGGACTGCCTTAGGGACTCCAGCTCTGGATTTTTCCCTCTGGGTTTACTCCTGAAGCCTTCCCCATCAGTGGTTATAGCCGCAAGGCAGCAGAGGTTTGAGGTCAGTTTTCCTTCTTCTAGATGTGCTGCCAACCATGGTTAATGAGCCCCATTTGCCGAAAGCAACTAAGTATTATCTAGGTACATGCATATCATCGTATACAGCCCTGAGATTCATTTTCTTGCAGGCATACTCATTAAATACTATACCATAATATAATCAATGAAAAACTGCACTAACAGGGAGAGCAACCATAATGCAAAAGGTACACACTGCAAGTACACAAAGAAAGAGGAAAAGAAGAATAAATAAGCAATAAATATCAAAAAACATAAGATGAAGAGTCCTTGAAAATGAGCTCATAAGGTTGTGGGAACAGTTCAGTGGTGCAGCAAGTGAAGTTGAATGAAGAGCCTGATGGTTTGAGACCTGAGGCTCCTGTAACAAATTCCTGATGGCAGCAGTGAGAAAAGAGCATGACCTGGGTGGTGGGGGCTCCTGATGATAGATGCTGCTTTCCTGCAACAGCGCTCCCATGTCGATATGCTCAGTGGTGGGGAAGACTTTATCCATGACAGACTGGGCTTTTATCTGTTTTTGCAGTATTTTTTCCATTCAAGGGAATTGGTGTTTCCATACCAGTGTGATGCAGCCAGTCAATATACTGTCCACCACCTAACTTAGGAGTTTGTCAAAGTTTTAGATGTTGTGCAGAGTCTTCGCAAACTGTTAAGGAATTGGAAACTCTGCTGTCCTTTCCTTATAATTGCACTTGCATTTGTTCTTGTCCCATTTCAGGTCCTCTGAAATGTTAACACGGGGATTTAAAGTTACTGACCCTCTCCACCTACAATTCCCTGATGAGGACTGGTTCGTGAATCTCCATTTTCCTCCTCCCGATATCAATAATGAGCTGATGTTGAATGAGAGGTTGTTGTTAGCCAGATTTTCAGTCTTCCTCCTATATGCTAATTCGTGACCACCTTTGATTTGGTATGCGGCAGTGATATCATGAGCAAACTTAAATATGAGTTGGAGCTGTGCTTAGCTGCACCATCTTAAGTGTAAAGTGAATAGAGCAGGGTGCTAAGCACACAGCCTTATGATGCACATTTGCTGATGGAGATTGTGGAGGAGATGTTGTTGCCAATCAGAAATGACGGGTCTGCTAGTGAGGAAATCTAGGATCCAGTTGCACAAGGGGGTGTTGAGACCAAGGTCTTGAAGCTTATTGATTAGTCAAGGGGATGGTAGTATTGAATGCTGAGCTGCAGTTGATAAGGAGCATCCTGATGTATGCAAGCTTGCTGTCCGGATGTTCTGGGGTTGATTGAAGAGCCAATGGAATGGCTTCTGCTGTGGAAGTAGGCAAATTCCTGTGAATCCAAGTTATTTCTCAGATGAGTTGATGTGCTTTAGGAGATGGGGAAGGTTCAGAGCAAGTGTTCTTTTCTCACATGAGTGGGTGCCTAGAAGGTGCTGCCAGGGGCAATGGTAGAGGCATTTAAGAAGCTCTTAGAAAGGCACATGAATGAACGGTGAATGGAAAGATGTGGTGCATATGCAGGCAGAAATAGTGGTTTAATTAGGCCTCAGCTTAATTAGTTGGATAATTAAGCTAATGAGAACAAAGGCCTGTTTCTGTGCAGTACTGTTATGTCCTATTATGTTCTTTAATCCTGCCAAAGTATAAGTGCCTTTTTAGATTAGATTATGAGGACACTCAGTCCTCGTTTATTGTCATTTAGAAATGCATGCATTAAAAAATGATACTATGTTCCTCTGGAGAGATATCACAGAAACACAGGACAAACCAAGACTAAAACTGACAAAACCACATAATTATAACATATAGTTACAACAGTGCAAAGCAATACTGTAATTTGATAAAGAGAAGACCATGGGCATGGTAAAAAAAAGTGTCAAGTCCCAATAGCCCCATCATCTCACGCAGATGGTAGAAGGGAGAAACTCTCCCTGCCATGAACTCCAAGCGCCGCAAACTTGCTGATGCATTGGAAGCACCCGACCGCAGCCAACTCTGAGTCCTTCCGAAAACTCCGAGCCTCTGACCCAGCCCTCCAACACCAAGCACCATCTGTGCCAAGTGCTTTGACCCTGCCCCGGCCACCGAGCAATAAGCAAAGCCGAGGACTCCCCTTCAGAGATTCTGGATCACACAGTAGCAGCGGCAGCGAAGCAGGCACTTCAGAAGTCTCCTCTGTGCTGTCAAGTCTGTCTCCATCAGATCAGGATTGTGCACAGCACCCTACTTGACAGACAACAGATATTCACTGGAGTGGCCGCTGCGAGCTGTGTTGCAACGCCATCTTCTCCTCCCAATTGTGACATAACTGAACGTTTTCCCTATTTGATTGCATTTTACTTGGAACAGCTTTGGTTGAATCTATTTTGGAATGCCCTTAGCAAAATTTGCTGGAAGGCTTAGAATTGTTCCAGGCAAAAACTGGAATTCAGATAGCCAATCGCTATCTGGAATTTGCTGAAAAACTGAAACTCCTAATAGAAGTGCTTGCATTAAAGGTGCCACCTTGGGCTTGTATTTGTGAAATAAGAGATCTATGACTTGAAGTTAAACAAAGAGTCTCCACTAGGCATATTGGGTATTTTTTGTGTGTCATTAAGTAACTGGTTAGCAGATACTTGCGCTGCCTGGGAGCTATAATAGTGCATTGTATCTCAAATTTTCAAGATATTGAGAGCAGCAGCCTTGAGATGCATCACTCACAAATTAACTGTATTTTTGCTTGGTCAGCAGTCAACTGTTTAGATGCCTGAATTGTTTACATTCTGGTAAAATTTCATTTACTTGAATGGATGACCTGATGGTTGAAATTGCATATTAATTAGAATTTATTTGCTGACACAAATTCCAAAATTTGTCTTATTTGTCCAGATCTAGAAGCAATAATCTTTAGATATGTCAATATGTTCTAGATTTTAACTGTGCAAATTTTTCCCTGGATTAAGTTTATCCAGATTTCTAGCTGTTAGGGTCAGAAAATAAGAATTGTTTCCATACATTCGTTTAATAAGACAGTCTTCTCACATAGCCTCTCCTTCCATTGCTCAAATGTTCTGTAATCTCAAATATTCTTGCCATTGTCAAGTATCTTGTGAAGTGATTAATGAAGGTGTTTTCTGTTATGGTGTTGTTGAGTTTTTAAACTCACTGGGAATTTTAGTGAGTTGGTCCAGCCATTGAACATGTCAGAATTGTTGATTCTGACATTGAAACTGCTGGTACTAAAGAGAAGTTAAATTCTGAAATCTGAATGAAATTGCATTCCCTTGGGAGGAGACTCCCAATGCCAATTTTGATACTGCCTTGATAAATTTAATTTGTTGGCTCCTTATTTAGGAAGCCAGAATATCTTTTGGGTGGGAATGACAAATGTCTTAATGGTGTAGACCTGAAGTGTTTTACTTCTCTTAATAGGGAACAGAAGTCAACAGAACAGAATGCCAGCCGGACCCTACGGGGTGTGATGCGAGTTGGGCTAGTTGCCAAGGGACTTCTCTTGAAAGGAGATCTTGATCTTGAACTTGTACTGCTATGCAGGGATAAGCCTACTAAATCACTGCTGACTAAGGTCAAAGATAATTTGGCTGTACAATTTGCGGTAAGAATTTCTTCCCTGTGCAAAATCAGCAACAGTTTTGTATTACCCTGTTCAATGTTTGATAGCTTTAATAAATGAGACCTTAAAACTGATGTTCAGCTTATTAACAGACTAATCTGAAACTCATAGCCAAAGATACAGATGAGTCTTGAATTGGTTTGTTTTTAAATCTAGACGATCACTGAAGAAAAATATGAAATTGATCCTTCAATTGAAGATGCGGCAATTATTATTAAGAATGATAAAGAAGAACCACTAACCCTGAAGATTAAATTGACCTCTCCTCTGGTCCGGGAGGAACTTGAGAAGCAGGCTGCTGGAGGTAGGATGGGTTGTAGGTGGCAAACTTCAACCCGCGTTATAAAATGTTTATTGGGCCTTCAATATAGCTTGTTCTTGGATCATGTCTTGAGGTTAAAACTGCAATATATTATGGTAGATTAAGAGTGACTACTGCTCCTGTGAAGTACAATGTCTCTCTGCCAACAAGGTCCCCTCTAGTGGCAAACTGATATTTACATGTCGGTTTTTCAGTCTAGCTGTAAAGAAAGGGTTGCACTCTTAATATACGTGTCTAATCTTGGCAGTTCAATCAGATTTACTAATGCATGACTGCATTAAAATTAATTTAAGAATTAATGAGTAGTAATAATCTTGAGGAAAAGAGTTCCTCAGGTCTTACTATGGAGAGATGGGTCTGGCAAAACCTGACTCTTCGACCTTCTGCAAAACATAATCAATCCAACTTTTTTAGCGGCAATTTCTTTCCTGTCATAGTTTGACTCCTAAGCTGGCAGATGCATTTTCCTCGCCTTCTGTTGTTCATTAGGAATGTGCAAAAGGTTATGTGCATATGTTGTTACTTTCTGACCATTATTTACGTCTGGTTGGCAGTTAATGTATTTTACCATGGGCTTTGATGCCATTCCAATTGGTTCTGCAGGAACTTGTATGCTAGGCAGTGGTCATTGGCATCTGTTGGTATATAAAGATGTGTGCAGATAATTATTTGTGTTGTAGTTGGACTTTGGTTCCTTGAGACACTGGAATGGGGGTTTGGGGGAGAGAGGATTTGAAGATGGGGAGAGTCTTGAAATTATAGATGCAGACCAAATACACTAGAGTGCTGGAGTACCTCAAGGAAAAATCATTTAGCTCATTGAAATTGTGCTTGTGCAGTAATAACATTTTTGTGTGGTATCCTGGCCAAATAACAACCACATTTGGAATTTTATTGGTGTAACTAAATGAATTTACTGTATTGGATCATGTACCAACCATTTTATTTTGTCCTGGAAAAGACTAGTTCATTCATCTGCACAATATTCCCATAGATATCGAGATTATGATCTTCAGCATTTCTTAAGTTCACTCTTTTGGCAGTTAAAACAACCATATATAGTATACTGCAGCTTTATGTCCTGTAACTGACATATTATCTTAGCAATTGTAGCCTTTTGATGGTCCAATACACAATGTTACACTCCAAAACTAGCTTAAATAAGGTGATCTACGACTTCTGAACAAGTTGTCCAGAAGACTTGAAGCTTATGCTGAGAATTGTTCTTGATTGTGCATGTGTTCAAGTTGTTCAAAGCCACTGGTTTATACCTGAGTAAGTTTGCATTGCAGCAAAAATGACTAATCCTTGGGCCTTTCAGTTTTGCTTAGTGTCTGAAAAAAAATGACATGGCTGGCAAGAGTTTTAGATAATGTTTGGCTCTTTGTAGATTTATTGCATTTGTTTTTGCCTTGCAGCATGTGTCGTTTTATATCTCTACCACAGAGTCCTAAGGTGGTGTGACCTTCAGTTTTGTCTGTTATTGCTGCTCTGTAAAATTACTGTGCAACACTTTTCCAAGTGGCACATAGAAAGGAAGGAATAAGTTAGCCAGTGTGCTGGTTACTTGAGTCAATAATCTTAGAGCCTTCTAATTGCACATCTCTTTTTTTCCCTTCTGGGCGGTAATTCCTATTAAACATGAACTTGTGACAAATTGTGGAAAATCAGCACATCCTCAATTGCAGGGTATTGCTTTTGACATCTGTGATGTGATTAGTCGTGCACTTTTTACTCCTGATTGGAGAAAATGCACATTATAGTCTAATATGTAGCAAGATGTCTTGGAAAGTGCAAGCCTTGTGAATTAATTGGTCTGGCACTCTAACTTGTTTCAAATGTAGCCAATTGTGATGGGATAAAGTGCTGGTTTTATTGTATGCAATGAACTGAGCAATTGCAGTAACACACTTCTATTAGATATTAGCCAAGAACACATGATGATAGTACCAAATTGTCTTAAAACCTCAAAAGTTTTGGCAAAAGTGATAAGCACATCTTTCACATCTTTGCCTTTGAATTTCAGTGCAAAGCCAACTGCTAATTACCAAATGCATTGAGCTCTTTCATTTTAGGAGATTGGGAAGTTGCATTCATTTGACAGTTGGAGGGTCCGACACTAAGCCAAATGTAATCCAATTGATTACCTTGGTTCCTGAAGTATAAGTAATAACCATAGTTTCAACTTAATGTTTGCATAGGTGATGTGCTGAAATAAAATAAATATTTTTTAAAAATGGAGTGTCACTACTTTCCTGCAACTGGAATTGAATCTTATCAACTCTCCTTGTACAAAGAGCAACCTGTGTGTACTGATCTAACTTATTAGTAAAATTTGTGGGTTTTGAATGCATTGCTGGAGTAAATTGAAAGTTTACTGAGTCAAACACTATTCCCTGGCATATTATCTTTCCATTTGCATTGAAAGCATCAATTTTAGTATAGATATGAGTTTGATCCTGGACTTGATCTGGATTTTTGGGATGTCAGGTTGGTCATTGACTTCAGCTGATTTGGCTGAGAATTTAATCATCTGGTTTTTGGTACGTATCCAAAAACAGTGTTGTGAATTTATTGGTAATTTAACTTTTGGGCATAGAGTAGTTTTGAGCATTTGGATTCGTTATTCAGAAATCTCCTTAACAATATGACCTTATTTGAAACTCTGGTCAGTAATGGTACTACCAGACCATCAATTTTGCTGCAGTGCAGACGCCACCAAGTTTGGAATATGCAGTGGGAGACTGAGAAATACAACAGTGGAACTAATATCACTTTTCGTGCTAAAAGCCTATGCACCAAACAGTTGGACTTGAAATAATGGGCTTAATCTGAACACTTTACACTTTTAACAGTTTCCCACTGTATATATAAAAATAATATGGTGTTTGAAGTTTTGATATTGCCTGTGGATTTACTATTTGATCACGTCTACCAAGCCTTCTAGTTTGTCAATTCTTTTAGGGACGCTGGACCTTTGACCAACTGGACGCTCTCTGTCATGGGGGCCTGGGCAGTCGACCCTCGTGGGCAGAGGGGGTTTCCCACGGACAGAGCCCCAAGCCTACTTGATAGCTACACTTACTTAGTTTAACTAACAAGATCAGATGACTTAATAATGTCACATCAATAGAACATTGTTTTCCTCACATCAATAACATAAGTATAGGGATTCAAACGCCATTTAGTATGTGTATTAGTGAAAACTATTACAAACATTAATACTCAAGATTAATATACATTTCATTAGATTCCTCATTGTTCAGGTGTACACTAGTGTTCTGATCCCCATTTAGGTACACAAAGTAAATTCAATAGAAATGTTGAGTGTTCACTGCAACTTGACTTTTGGTGGGGAGCCCTGTTTGCCCAGTAGGATGCTGCCGCTCCCCGCCGCATGACAGAAACCCCTTGGTCAAACTGCCTGTCTTCTTATTCCACTTCATCAATAGAAACAGTAACGATGAGTGAGCCTGCGGATGTATTGGACAGGCAGAAATGCCTAACCGCCTTGGCGTCCCTGCGACACGCCAAATGGTTCCAGGTTTGGATCTTGTTCTTACATTATTGTCTAAAGTAGAAAGTTTTTATTAAAATTATTCTGTTCATTTTGTTAATTACGTGTGTTGAATTGATTTTGGATTTTTTAATTTCTGTGCGACATTTAGCTTCTGTCTTGGCACAGCTGCTAACAAGCACTTAAGTAAATGGCTATAGTAGTAAGATGAAAGAACTGTGGATGGGGTGGGGGGTTTTAGGGATTAATCTTAGTATTTTTTGATATAATTGCATCGTTGCTGCTTTGTGTTAAGAGTAATTTTTTATGAAAAAACTAGATTGATATGTAGATTTCATTTTAAATACAAAAACGTTTTTACCCTTGACAAAGTAGCACTGCAGATATTAGTTTTGCATTTTATGCTGAATTGAAATGAGTTAGTAACTGGGCACTAACTTTCTAATCCATGATTTTATAGGCCAGAGCAAATGGACTGAAGTCTTGTGTGATTGTCATCCGTGTTCTCCGGGATTTGTGTTCAAGAGTTCCCACCTGGGCACCACTTAAAGGATGGGTATGTGGAGCTTGGTCTCATGTTCAGTTGGCCAGGAAATATCTGTAGAAGAAATGGTTAATATTTCATGTTGAAGATCTTACCTCAATTCAAAAAATCCAAAGCAGCACAGAAAATGGAGGAATTCAGTAGGCCAGGCAGCATCTAAGGAAAAGAGTAAATGATGTAGGGTCTCTGCCCAAAACATCAACTGTTTACTCATTTCCATAGATGCTGCCTGGCTTGCTGAGTTCCTCCAGCATTTTGTGTGTGTTAATTACGTAACTTAAATTGCAGAGGTGGGAGGAATGGATACAAGAAAAGTAATATCTCCAAGGTGAGGCCAGGGTTCTGTGGGGAGAAACTGGGAATGATGTAATCTTGTAATCTTGTCAGTATGTTATTAGGGATGGTTAGACCTGAATAAAGTGTATATTATTGTTTAAATGGGAAGCAAATTCATAAATTGGAAGTGCAAAGGAACTTGGAAGTCCTAGTGCAAGATTCCCTAAGGTTAACATGCATATTGTGTCTGTAGTAAGGAAGGCCAGTGCATTGTTAACATTCATTTTGCGAGGACTGGAATATAAAGATAAGGTTGCAATGCTGAGGTTTTATAAGGCATTGGTCAGACTGCATTTGGAATATTGTGAGTAGTTTAGGGCTCCGTATCTAAGGAAGTATGTGCAGGCATTGAAAAGGGTCTGGAGAAGGTTTATGAGAATGATTCTGTAAATGAAAGGGTTAATGTATTTGGCTGTAGATGTACTCCCTGGAGTTTAAAAGAATGTGGGCTCCCCTCCCAATCTTATTGAAGTCTACCAAATACTGGAATGCCTAGACAGTGGTCACAGATGCTTGTGCAGGACAGCATTGGGTATATTTGGTTGTGGTGTTGACAGGTTCTTTATTGGTCAGGGCACCAAGAGTTGGAGAATGGGGTGAGAAGGAAAATGAAATCAGCCACGATTGAATGGCGGGCAGACTTGATGTGCCAAATCACCTAATTCTGCTCCTATGTGTTTCTGGTCTTGCGAAACATTAACCTTGTGCTACCTGGCCTGATGAGTGTCTCTAGCTTCTTTGTCAAATTTCTAGTATTTGCAATTTTTTAAATTTTCATGTGGATATTAGTTAACAATATTTCTGTATTTTTTCCCTTCCCTTTTCTGGTTTGTTTTCTTTATGGATGATTTATTTTGAATGCAGTTTTAATGTTCAGTCACCTGTGATAATTTCTTCAAATTTATTTGCTTGTTTCACCTCTCTCCATCTCAGACTTTGTTCTATTCTGAACTACTGTTTCAGCTTGAACCTTCTAATACTGAGGTCATTTTGAATGTGTATTTTACAGCCAAGGCAAGAACTTAAATACTTGTTTTAAAATTTTAGCCGTTGGAGTTGATCTGTGAAAAGGCAATTGGAACTGCTAACAGGCCTTTAGGTGCAGGAGAAGCAATGCGAAGGGTATTGGAATGCTTGGCTTCTGGAATTTTAATGCTTGGTAGGTATTTGGTATGGTAGGTACAGTTCACAAGTATTTAAACATTTTTACAGTATTATTTATTTACTCACTTTCGGTCTGCAACCTGGCAGTATAACTGCAATTCACCTGTATGAAATCTTATTATGTACAATTACTTGAGCGTCCTCATGTTAACTCTTGCTAAAATAATGTTAATTCAAAAGTAAATGGTCACATACAACTGTCAAAACTTACTTGCCATTGACATCTGCATCCAACTGCCACCTCGTTGTAAAGGACATAAATTTAATGCAATTTGTCAGATTGCCTGTGTAGCATAAGAGGCCCTCTAAGCTTGAATTCCTGATTCTGTAGAATGTGATTTGTATTTGGCTCAGTTCTCCTGAGGTGTCTGGCGGTGACATGATCCTGTTTAGGTGCCTCTTTTCATCTTTGGGTAGAAGTTTTAGTTTGACCTTCTGTTCTTTGTTTCCACTTTTGAATCCAGATGGACCTGGTATCTATGATCCATGTGAAAAGGAAGCTACTGATGCTGTTGGTGCTCTTACCAGACAGCAAAGAGAGGATATAACTCAAAGCAGTCAGGTAAAAATAAAACATTTTTTAATTGTTGGTCTCTTTTTGAATTATGTTATCTGAATTGTGTTAAACTTTTATTTTTGTTTAGCATGCCTTGCGGCTAGCTGCATTTGGACAGTTGCATAAGGTGTTGGGAATGGATCCACTTCCTTCTAAGCTCCCAAGGAAACCTAAAAATGAAAATCCAGTGGATTATACAGGTAGGCTTAGCAACCTGCCAACATTTCCCTGGTGTTGGTCTTTTCAAATATAATAAAATGTTAATTTGTGGCCAGACAGCTAGTTTTCTCCCTGATGCAATTCTAACAGACTAAGTAACTCTTTGTAACTACTTTTATCTGCTGCAGAGGAATTTGGTTTACCCTGCATTTCTGCTAGCCCCATGGACCAGAAATCAGAATAAAGGTGATAAGCTGCTCTGTGGTGCATAGTACACGATGCAGTCGAAAGGCTACTTTCTGCAGACTGTTGAATGAATCTCCACTAAGCATCTAGAAACAGAAAACCTACAGCACGATACAGGCCTTTCAGCCCACAAAGCTGTGCAAAACATGTCCCTACCTTAGAACTACCTAGGCTTTACCCATAGCCCTCTTATTTTTCTAAGCTCCATGTAGCCATCCAAGAGTCTCTTAAAAGTCTAAATCTAGTTCAGATATCACCAGATTGCTGAATATGACAAAGGTGAATGTACCCAACATATAAGGAGCTGTACAATTTGATTAGGATTCCAGACCCAAAATTAGAACACAGGCAATAGCAGCAGAAGCCATTGCACTGAAGGGTCCAGATGTTGAGCTGTTGGGTAGGTAAACGTCAAATGCAAAGTGACTTAAATGCTATGCTGCCTGGAGGGAGCAAGCTAAGCTTCAAACCATAGAAGCAGCCTAAGTCCATTGTGGCATTGAATGAGAAACTAGAAAGAATAGTGAAATTGAAGACTTGAGAGCAAAATAAATTTCAAGCCAAACAAAACATGCTACATTTGAAAGCAAAACTACTGAAAATGGTTCCAAGCCCAGCATTACCTGTACAAAAAGGAAGTCGGTTGCATTTTGGGTGACTGTTTTTAATCAGAACTTGAAATTCAAGCATTCAAGGGAGAAGAATAGGGAGATCAAAGAATATTTATGGTGGTGAAAATCTGTCAAAAGTGGTGCCAAAGAGGGTGCTGAAATCATTGTCACAAATGTATCAAGAGGAGTTCAAAGTAAATTTATCAAAGTACATAAGTCAGCATATGCTACCCTGAAAAAACAAAATAACAAATAAGCAATGATTATCAAGGCATGAGATGAAGAGTCTTTGAAAGTGAGTCCATAGTGTGTGGGATTGTTCTACCGATGGGGTGAGTGAAGTTGAGTAAAGTTATCCCCTCTGGTTCAGGGGCTTGAGTTGAGTAATAACTTGCCCTGAACTTGGTAGTGTGAATCCTGAGGCTTTTGTACCATTTCCCTTATAGCAGCAGCAGGAAGAGAGCATGGTCTAGATGGTGGGGTCCTTGATGACGATCACTGCTTTCCTGTGACACCACACCTTTTGACGTGCTCAATGGCAGGGAGGGCTTTACCTTTGATGGACTGAGCTGTATACACTCCACCATGCATCTAGAAGTTTGTCAAGCGTTTTAGATGACATACCAAATCTTTGCAAACTTTTCAGAAAGTAGAGGTGCCGCCATGCCTGCCTTGTATCATTTCTTTTGAAATGATAATCCCAAAGAATGGGGTTACTGACCTTTGCCATGTCTGATCCCAATGAAGACTTGCCTCATCCACCTCGTCCTCTTCTAGTCCTTGGTTTTGCTGATGTTGAGTGAGATGGTGGTTGTGGCACCATCAATCTCCCTTCAATCTCACCATCAATCTACACTTTCATTCTCCCTTCTATATGGAGAGTTTGTCACCACCTTTGGTTTGGCCAACTGTGGTATTGTCAGCAAACCTAAATATGGCATTGGAACTGTACTTCACCTCACGGTCATAATTATAAAGCAAGTAGAGCAGGGGGCTAAGGACACAGCCTTGCAGTGCACCTGTACGAATGGTGTTTGTGAAGGAGATATTGTTGCGAATCCAAACTGACTGGGATCTGCAGGTGAGGAAATTAGGGATCCGGTTACTGGAGGTTTTGAGCCCAGGAGCTATTGAGGAGATGCAAAAAGAAGATGACTGAAAAGGAACAAGAAAAAGAAAAAATGTTGGAACTGAGGGTACGTCCACACTACGCCAGATAATTTTGAAAACAAAGCTTTTTCTCTTCGTTTTGACCTTCTGTCCACACTGAAACGGCGTTTTCATCCCCCGAGAACAGAGATTTTCAGAAACGATCTCCAGAGTGAATAAATCTGAAAACGCCTAATAGCCGTTGTAGTGTGTACGGGGTAACCGGAGAGATTTAAAAACGCTGTCATGACAACACCACAACAACAACGCTTTTTTCTGCTTCAGCTTGGTACTGCGCAAGCTGTTGTAACGCACAGTCGGTGTGAACGGCGTGAGAGTTAAATTGTAAAGTGAGCTTTTTTGACTATTTAAAGACGCTGTCATGACGTGCCGGAACAGATAGCCGCAGCACGGCATTTCGTTGTTTTCTTGAACGCAACCACCTAACAATTTCAGAACAGACGGTAACGAGACTGAAGCCAAAAGGGTTAGAAATGTACTCACCAAATACTTTGATCCATAGCTTACTGAATAAATAAGTATACTTATTTTGCCCTGTTTTCTGTCCTTGCTTGTATGAAGGTGGTTCACTTATTTATGCAACTACCTCTCTTGACAATAGATGTGTAACAGCCTAATGTAACATTGTATGGAAATACAAGATAACACTGATGCAGACGTTTTATACATTTTACAAGGTGCTTTATTAATGCAACAGAGTTGGTCAGTTTTTCAATGTTCGTCGTCAGCTGGGTCATACTGTCTGTGAACTCCCTGTCAGTTACCTCCGTACGCTGCAGTATTTGGTTTTTTTTTTAGTTTGAAGTCCTCCTGCGCGAGAGCCTAGAGTAAGTCCTTTTAAGTTTTTCTACTCTGTAACTGGACAAACGCGCACCAAGTATACAGTTTCCTCTTCGCTTGTTTTCTGTGTGTCCTGCGCATGCCCAGTAGGAGGAGATTTGCCCAAGTGTCCATCTAATGTGGACGGAGATATTTTGAAAAACGCTTAGTGTGGACGCCTGTCGTTTTTACTCGAAACCGGCGTTTTCAAAATTATCTGGCGTCGTGTGGACGTAGCCTGAGTTTCATACTGGAAAAACAAAACATAATAGTTGCTGGAAATATTCTTTCTCTGGAAAGAGAATGGTTGACCTTGGAGGTTGCGCCTTCATCAAGACTAGCCACTTCACCTTCTCTTGGATCCAGTTTTATTTGAGTTCAGGATTTTAACTACTGCACATATGAAAACAACACCACTTGGGGAATTTGGTGACTGAAATGCCGAAGGGATCAGACACACGAGTTTTAATGGTGGAAATGAGTTTTATAGCCTGGAAGTAAATGTGACATTCAGAAAGGATTGTTTGTGAGCGTACTTTAAGATTGTTAAAACAGGACTTGGAGTCAGTTTTATAATAGTTCTCTGGCTGTGACTTCAATGGTTTTTAAAAAAAAAAATTGTACAATGAAAGTACAGTGCAGTTAGAGTATACTGTTAATGTGAAGTGATTAAATGGAAATATTGCTATAAACCAGATTTGTTGGTCTGTACCCCCACTGAACAAAAAAGTACTGCTTAAAATTGGGGACTGAGATTAAATTGACTTTGCTTTGCCAACCAGAGTTAGAGAGGAATTTCTGATAGGCAACATCTGTATGTTAATATTTGGGTTCATTTTGGAGGGGAGGGGGGAATGCAAGGCTATGGTCCTTCTTCGAAAATGAAGAGCATAATGTGATAGCGAATATCTACCTTGTAGTTTTATTATTAAAAGGTCAAGAATGGGTAACCATGTTTGTAAGGCAGTGTTTATGTGAAAATTCCTTTTCAACTTCTCTTTCTTTGCATTTTATTCTAAGTTACCTTCATGTGGGTGCATTCTTCATTTTCTCTCTTTAGGTTTTGGGCTGGGTGCAGTTCCTAGCATTACTTTTTCAACAATTTGCCTGCATATATATTGGAGATTAGAACAGTGAAAGAACCATAACCTCTGGTCTATTAAGATACCCTTATACAAATGAGACTTGGTATCATGACATTGACGCTGCCCTGCACACAACTATGCAAGTTCCTGATAATATAATAAACAGGGTATTTTACTTTGTGTGGGCATGCATGGTACAGTGCTGAAAAATTGGGGCAAGTTCCTCAAATCAAAAGCATTATTCTGTCCATGATTTTAATTATATGAAGTATTTTTTTGGTGGGGAAGGAATATCTTTAAGGATTCCATAATAGGGAAGTGTTGCCTTTATACCTTGAGTTGCTGCAGTTCATCTGTTGGGTGCCACTTATTATTCACTGTTAAATATTACAGTGCAAATTCCTCCAAGTGCATTCAGCACCCCGGTGAAGCGGCCAATGGACGAAGATTCTGGTGAGGACAAGTCTCCAAACAAGAAGAAGAAGAAAACTCAAAAGAAAGGCAAGTTGGCAGTGCTACTGCTTCAGTAGATGTTATTCACTAACAAATTGTTCACTGCGTTTTGCAAGTGAGGTGTGCTTTAAGATCAGACAAGCATGAATTTTACTGAAATAACAGTACTGTATGAGACTTTTGCATAACACTGTAGTAATTTTGTGTATTGCATTCATGCCAAAAAAAACCAAATTTTATGTCGTGTATTGATTAACCTGATTCAGCTACGGGTTGCTATTGTGTGCTGAGATTGGGAAGGGAGCAGGGAGAGGGCAATCATGGTTAAGGGAAGGGAACAAGAAGCACTAGAGATACATTCTGTAAGGATCAATAAACCAGTTGTTTGGAATCAAATGACCTTGCCTAGTATCTCAGAGCTGGGTGTGCCTGCACTCCTGTTCCTAGCACTGCTTCTCTGCAACCTGTCTCACACCCCTCCCTCAGTGCTGCATGTTGACAAGTACATTACTGTGCAAAAGTATTAGTCACCCTAGCTACAGTTGAAAGAAAAAGTTTGTGAGCCCTCTGCAATCACTTGATTTTATGCATTAATGTGGTCTGATCTTCATCTAAGTCACAATAATAGACAAACACTGTCTACCTAAACTAATAACAGACACAATTTCTTCATCACATTGTTTAATCACTCACAGTCCAGGCTGAAAAAGTATGCGAACCTTTGTATTTAATAACTGATAGAACCTCCTTTAGCAGCAATACCTCCACCAAATTTTTCCTGTAGCTGTTGATCAGACTTGCACAATGGTGAGGAGATATTTCAGACCATTCCTTGATGCAAAGCTGTGTCCGTCCATCAATATTTCTGGGATACCTTGCATAAACAACTTCTCTTCAGGTCATGCCACAGCATCTCAATTGGGTTAAGGTCTGGACTCTGACTTGGCTATTCCAAAACACAAGTTTTCTTTTTAAACCATTCTGTTGTTGATTTACTCTTGTGTTTCAGATCATTGTCTTGTTGCATTATCCAACTTGTATTAAGCTTCAGGTGACGGACCACTATCCTGACATTTTCCTGTAAAATATCTTGATGCAATTTTTGAATTCATTGTTCCTTCAATGATTGCAAACTGTCCGGGCCCTGAGGCAGCCAATATTTCTGCATGCAGTTATGTTTAAGGTGCAGTATTATATTGTTCTGTCTGGGACAAATGCAAGGCAAAGCAAACTTAGTTTAAGAAGTCAAAAGGGTTAATTGGCAACTTACTACTGGAAGTTATTTAACTGCATTGAGAGTTTCCTGTCATTATCTGGAGCTTTGGAGAATAATGCAGCAGTCTTCTCTATATTTCACTAAACCTATGTTTTCCTCTTTAGGCACCCTCATTTGTGGTATTCAGGGCACTGGTATGATTCAGTGGAAACACCAGTCCTTTGTTTCTGTGTGACTATTGTAGCCAGTGCTGCTCACCAAATCACTTCGTTGTAAAATGCTTCTATGATGCTTAAGAGTTGTGAAATGAGCAAGACATTTTGTAAACTTGTATGGTCATGGTTTCACTACTGGATCTTGAAGTAGTCTGCATTTCTGACTAGTGTTTGGACCAGTTTGGCCAAGACCAGGTTTGGAGTATTAACTGGACAACGGTGTGACTCGTTGGGGCACCCTTTGAGAGAAGGGTAGTGCAATCTGATGTGACCAGAATGAACATTAAGTTTTTCTGAATGCTATTGGTATCGCTTTGCTTTGGAAACTGAAGTAGAAAACTTCAGTTTATTGAAGAAGAACAACGTGTAGCAAAGCAAATATAGCTCCTCGTTTAACGAAGGACACTTTTGATGGCATCATTTCTGGTTTAGCTGCCACTCTTGTGCCTCTTATTGTCATTCTGGAGACGTGCAGTCCTTTTATCCCCCGTCTCTTTGTCGCTTCTGCTGTTTGTTCTTTGTCCCTGATTCTGGAGATGTGTGTTTCTCATCCTCTTTGTCTCTTCCTCTCTCCTCCTCCTGTGCCTGTTTTTGTCATTCTGGAGACGTGCAGCCCTTTCATCCCCTGTCTCTTCATCTCTTCTGTTGTTGTTTGTCTCTGATCCTAGAGATATGCATGCCTTTCCTCCTCTGTCTCTTCTTCTCTCATCGTTTTTTGTTCTGACTCTTTGATCCTGGAGTTGTCCAGCCCTGGCCTCATCCGAGACTTGTTCTCTCCCTCTCCTTGCTGCTTCCCGAGGATGTTTGTCGTCATCTCTTGACCATAATGTCACCCTTCCCTTTCCACGCGGCATAATTAGGCTGACCATTTCTTTTTCACCCTAATGCTGGATAGAAGACACGAAGCAGTAACACCAAAGGATGCTGATTATTCTTGATGTGGTTGGCGCTGTCCTAAATGGACGTGATATAGTCACTGCTGTCCTTTGACTGCAGCAAAGGGTTTTATGGGTGTACCGTGTCCTAATCCTGCACTTGCTGATGGTGATTAGCAGAATGTGGCCCCTCGAAATAGAGCTGTCCTGCCTTTTTGCTCCAGTAGGTGTCGCTGCTGAGGCTGGCTGTGCACATGCGTTGGGCTGTTGCGTCCCGATTTCCACAATGGCGGATTGGCTCTCGGATGAATGCGAGCCTGTTGATTTTGGCGAATGAGCAATTTTATATGAATATATAACCCTGAACTTTGCCTGCATTCTGTAAGTTAGCGCATTTTAGTTCGATTTAGCCCCAAAAAATGTGCTGCTGTAATGCACTGTTTATGCTAATTGGAGATCACAAACAGACAGAGCATGAGAGTTTTAGTAGTATGTAGATAAATGTATGCATCTAATAGTGTGGTAGGGTGAAAAGACAAATCAGAATTCAGCCAAAGGAAATTTTTCTTTTTTTTTTAAAGGATGTGATGCATTTTCTGTAAATTAGAAATTATGCTTAAACTATTGTTTATGGCCGACAGCAGCAGAGGAAAAGGTCGAGCCAGCACAGGCAATGAATGCATTAATGAGACTCAATCAATTACGGCCTGGTCTTCAGTACAAATTAATATCTCAGACGGGTCCTGTCCATGCTCCAGTATTCACCATGTCTGTGGAAGTTGATGGAAAGAATTACGAAGCATCAGGACCATCTAAAAAAACTGCCAAGCTTCATGTAGCGGTCAAGGTATTATGATTTTTAAACGTTGAATGTAATATTTGTATAAATCCCAATATTTTTGCATGCACATGTTTAAGGTGCCGTATTATCTTGTATAGTTCTGTCTGGGACATGTGTAAGGCAAAGTAAACTTGATTTATGAAAGCAAAGGGGTAGTATTTCATGATCCTTTGATTTGGAATAATGTAGAATACTATCAACTGCATATTGTTGAATTTGGTGTACTTTGGCATGAAAATGATAAATACTTGAAATTCATCAAAGTTCAAGGAGTTGTGTACAGAATAGCTTTGCTTAATGATACCAAAGGCCACAAACTTTACTGGACACAATTTGTACCAGCAACTTGGTGTAATCAGGGAAACCACAGTATATTGCAGTACTTGTGACATATAGAGATTGGGGATCGATACTGTACTAGTTTTATCTTTTTGCTTTATTTAGCTGTTCGCATTTAGCTAGAAGATAGGTGAAGAGTTGGAGGGCACCTTCAGGTAATTTTGGCTGGTGGGGATGGTAGGGAAATGAGCTTTTGGTGATGAGATTAAATCGCATCATGGCAACAGTTCAACTTTATTGCTAGCTGTAAAGTATATCATCACAGGTGCCTTCCACCAATGAAGTTGCTATTTAATTTGGGGAATTTGAGCACTTGGAGCAATCGGTAGTGCCAATTACCCAAGTACTCTGTTTAGCTGGGTAAACTAAATTGCTGTTTGGGATATTGTAATTTGAGTAATAGGATGTCTGTCCTACCTGATGTCATAACTAGTTTTCTGACAGGTTTTGCAAGACAAAGGTCTTCCAACAGGAGTGGAACCTGAGAAAATTGAAGAAACACTGATCAAAGTAGAACCCAAGCCTGTCACTCCAGTCCCTGCAGCAGTGACCGTAAAACCACCTGCTATAACTCCAGAAGCTGAGGTATAATATCTGTTGGCTTCATATTAAAAGAAACATTTTATGGTGAAATACAGTTTTTTCAACATTTGCAGAAATTTTCTCTGGACACAGCTTTATCAACCATAACACAATAAAGGCTTTTTGGCCCACTGGTGTTCTGACCTTTTAACCTATTCTAAGATCAGCTTAATCTTTCCCTGTTAAATAGTCCTGCATTTTTCTATCATCCATGTGCCTACCTAAGAAATCTTGGTGGGTTTAGTCTTTAGGTTTTCCAACAGTGAAATATCATTAGACAGAGTATCAATCGAGAAATAAAAAGAGGCTTCTAAGAAAGATAATACAGTACTCATGGACAGCTTTAATCTCCATGTGGATTTTGCTGAATAAATTAGCAAAGGTAATTTTACAGGCACATTGGAGTGTGTTCCTTATGGCAGTGGGTTGTGGGGCAGTTTATTTTACTTTGAGTCATGTATAATGAGATTAGATTCATCAATATTTGAATTATTAAAATTCAAAATAGTGCCCATAAGTTGTTAGAATTTCATATTCATTTTGAAAGTAACTAAAGTAGTTCTGAAACTAGGGCTTTAAGTATGGCAATTATGGAGTAAATTGATGGGCAATTTAGCCACAATGGCTTGGGACATTGGATTGAATAGTAAGTGGATAAGTACTTGCAAATAATTTACAAGTCTGGCAGGGCATTCTATGCACCCACCACTCTCTGCTTAAAAATAAAAACTAACTAACTTAGCTTTGACATCTTAAAATTTGCATTCCCACCCACACTTGCACCATCACCAAACCTGGAAGTGGTAAACTCATACTTTATCTAAATTGGTAATCTCAGTTGCAAGTAGCTGACACTTAATCTCTGATCCCAGTACCACCCTGGCTTGCAAACCTACGAGTGACACACTTGCCCCAACCCTGTGTTTTCTATTGGGTAACCAATCCATACTAATACATTATGCTTAGTATAAGGAACTTGTATTTATGCAATCACCTCATTGAATGCTTCTTGGAAATTCAGTATCCTCCATCCTCTAATTGCCCATTGTCCACTCTTTTCACTCCATTCTCAAAGTGAAAGTAAACTTATGAAAATTGTATTATGAAATCCTAAATATTCTGCTAACAATTTAATAGAATAAGATAAGCCTTTTCCAAATGACAGATGCTAGCTGGAGCAACTGGCTATAGCTCCTTGTTTTAATGCTCGCAATTCCTAATTAATACAGTAATATTTCTAGGAAGCCGGAAAACCCCATGCTCTCTAGAATCGGGGGAAACCTTGAAATATCACACCAAATACATCTAACTCTCTGGCTATTTCTTTTAAAACTCTACTTTCAGGAATCTGTCATTCTTTAGTCATATTAATTTAGTTAGCATTTATTTTTCTGTAGTGGGAGTGACTGAATAAAGTTCTCTCTCCTATTCTGCTACTAACATACATTAAAAACATAGAATAGTACAGCACAGTACAGGCCCTTTGGCCCACTGTGTTGCGCCGGCCATCAAATCCTGCCTCCCATATAACCCCCCGCCTTAAATTCCTCCATATACCTGTCTAGTAGTTTCTTAAATTTCACTAGTGTATCTGCCTTCACCACTGACTCGGGCAGTGCGTTCCACGCACCAACCACTCTCTAAGTAAAAAACCTTCCTCTACTATCCCCCTTGAACTTCCCACCCCTTACCTTAAAGCCATGTCCTCTTGTATTGAGCAGTGGTGCCCTGGGGAAGAGGCACTGGCTATCCACTCTATCTATTCCTCTTAATATCTTGTATACCTCTATGATATCTCCCCTCATCCTCCTCCTCTCCAAAAAGTAAAGTCCGAGCTCTCTTAATTTCTGATCATAATGCATACTCTCTAAACCAGGCAGCATCCTGGTAAATCTCCTCTGTACCCTTTCCAATGCTTCCACATCCTTCCTCTAGTGAGGCGACCAGAATTGGACACAGTACTCCAAGTGTGGCCTAACCAGGGTTTTATAGAGCTGCATCATTACCTTGCAACTCTTAAACACTGTCCCTCGACTTATGAAAGCTAACACCCCATAAGCTTTCGTAACTACCCTATTTACCTGTGAGGCAACTTTTAGGGATCTGTGGACGTGTACTCCCAGATCCCTCTGCTCCTCCACACTTCCAAGTATCCTGCAATTTACTTTGTACTCTGCCTTGGAGTTTGTCCTTCCAAAGTGTACCACCTCACACTTCTCCGGGTTGAACTCCATCTGCCACTTCTCAGCCCACTTCTGCATCCTATCAATGTCTCTGCAATCTTTGACAATCCTCTACACTATCTACAACACCACCAACCTTTGTGTCGTCGGCAAACTTGCCAACCCATCCTTCTACCCCCACATCCAGGTCGTTAATAAAAATCACGAAAGATAGAGGTCCCAGAACTGATCCTTGTGGGACGCCACTAGTCACAACCCCAATCCGAATGTATCTCTCCACCACGACACTCTGCCTTCTGCAGGCAAGCCAATTCTGACCTCCCTAGATCCCATGTCTTCTGACTTTCTGAATAAGCCTGCTGTGTGGAACCTTGTCAGATGCCTTACTAAAATCACATCCACTGCACTACCCTCATCTATATGCCTGGTCACCACCTCAAGGAACTCTAATCAGGCTTGTCAGATGCGATCTGCCCTTCACAAAGCCATGCTGACTGTCCCTGATCAGACTATGATTCTCTAAATGCCCATAGATCTTATTTCTAAGAATCTTTTCCAACAGCTTTCCCACCACAGACTTAAGGCTCACTGGTACTTTTTTTTAGAAAGGAACATGGTCAAATTTAGATTGAAAATCTAAATGTCCCTAGCATTTCCTGTTCACTGTTCCTCTGTCTCAGTTTCTAAGGGACCAGCACATGCTTGTTATTTTGTTCCTTTTTGTAAATTTGTAGCTAATAGAACATAAAAGACTACAGCACAGTGCAGTCTCTCTGGCCCACAATGTTTGCTGACCTTTTAACCTACTCTAAGATCAATCTAATCTTTCTTCTACATAACACTCTATTTTTCTTTAATCAATGGGCCTATCTAAAAGTTACTTAATGCTCCCAATGTCTTGCAGTGTCTTCATATTCCTTGATCGTTCACTCTCAGCTGCTATTTCTCTCTCTCTTCCCCAATAATTTCATAAGTTACTAACATTTTCTCCATCTTCTGGTCTATCACTATTTGCCTTCATAGGCTTTTACTTTCAAACTAGAACTACTCTTAACTCTTGTGTAGTCAGGGGTTTCCTTTCAGAGTATTTTATTGCTCAGTGGTATGTATCGTTGGTGAAATAATTAAATATTTCTGTGAGCATCCCCCTATACTTTCTTCCAGTCACTTTAAAATTGTTCCCCTCATTTTTTTTGGTGTTTTCAATTGATATAGTTTTCTAATACCTATTTAGAGTACACGTCAGCAAGGCCCAATTTTGACCAAACAAGGGAAAAATCCAGTAATGGAGCTAAATGAGAAGCGAAGGGGACTTAAGTATGAATTAATATCTGAGACGGGTGGTAGCCATGACAAGCGGTTTGTTATGGAGGTAAGGATCAACTTTAATAAAAATGTGAAAGTAAGAACTATTATTTGAAAATTTTTGCAGATAAGTTTGAAAATCAAAAATGCTGCAAGTGATGTTAATGTAGTTTGTCATCTTAAGAAATAAGCTTTTTTTATTTACTCCAGGTTGAAGTTGATGGTCAGAAATTTACTGGATCAGGCTCCAATAAGAAAGTGGCAAAAGCCCATGCTGCACTAGCTGCTTTGGAAAAACTTTTTCCCCACCAGCCTCCTATGGAGGTAAAGAAGAAAAGGATTATTCAGGTAGATTTTCTAAAACTGTATGTTTGTGCATCGGGTTATTTTTAAAAAAAAAGATCAAACTTTGCTCTCAACAGTAATTTGTAGGCTCCTTAATTTTAGATGTGCTTAACACTGAAAGGTGTTTGTGTTCATAATCATGATTTTGTTCACGAGTTGGAAGCTTACTTGGCTAGAACATCCATATTCACTACAATATTTATATTGTCCTTGTAAATTCATATTTAAGCTTCTGTAAGGGCCACCACATCGTGATTTAGAACAGAATGCTAGAATACTTAAGCCCATCGTTCCTACTGAAGCATAGGTCACTAGCAACAGATATTCCTTAGTCTTATGCGAAAGGTCTTGTAGTTTCTGCTTTCACCACATGATTTCATGTTTTCTATGAAGATTCTTCCTCTCCCAGGGTCAGGTTGTTGGAACTTCTGTTAGTGTTCCTGAAGCTCTGCGTTTATACAGGATAGGGTTGCTAGCCTCATGCCCGACCCGCCTCCCTGCAGCTGGGCTTGGCACTGCTAAGAGTTTTCCTCTTCCAGTTAAACAATACAAGGTTTCAGGCTCTGGCTGACAATTTGGATGACGTTTCATAATTTAAGCATTACTGGCAACGTTAGGCGAAGATGGGATCAGGCTTTATATTGAAGATACTGTGATCAAAGAATGAAATATATACTTGAAGATCTGGGTTCCTCAAGTTAATGGTTACTGCATGTGAATTTGTCTTAAAGAGAAAGGTAATGGGATGACAAAAAATGGAGAGAATTCTGTTTTTGAGCAATATATGGAATATAAAAAATAAGCAATCTTAGTCACATGGTGCTCAACATTACAGAAAGTATGTTGAGTTTGATGTTTAAAATCTATTTAAGAAATTCAAAGAAAGGAGAACCTGGATAAATTCATGTGTTTGATTAGACCAAAGAAGAGAATTTTGAAGCAATTTGATTAGGATGTTAAAATTTAATGAAAGTTAGGCTACTCGAGATATTGTGATCCTAAATTCAGGTCCTAAATGTAGGATAAAAAAGTAAAGTTGTTAAGGGTGAAGACTGTACAACTCACAAATGAAGCAGAATTGCATTTTCTCTATAATGGATTAGATGAATAATTGAAACAGCAGGATCACCCACACAGTTTGTTGTTTCATTTAATTAAAAACTTAACTGCGCCTTCTCTCATGCACCCACTTAATAGGACGTAAAGCGGGAAAAAAAGTCTTCCTGTCACCATTGTGCCTGAATGTGGGTTCGGTCTGAGTGGAGTAGAAATGTACAAAGCCCATTTACTGTATGCTTAGTTTGTGCAACATTTTAATTTGGTATTAGGTACAGCCAGTCTGAGATTCATTTGTAGTATAGATGAAACGGGAAAACCAAAGCACTTGTTAATGACTGTACTACACTACAGAAAGCTTTCAGATTTAATTTAACATATAAATTTCTCTCTAAACAGCCACAGCAGCACAACATGGGATTTGGTGGTGGAATGGGTATGGGAGTGCTTCCCTCTGGTCCTCCCACTGGCCCTCCTGTACAGAGAGGTAGGGGCAGAGGACGTGGAAGAGGTGGCAGAGGTGGTTTCAATATTTCCAACAATTCTGGCTACTTGTCTTCAGGTAAGGCCTTATTTACAGAATAAATTTGCCTTTATTCTGTAGCTTGTGCTGTAATGCCCCTCATTGCACCTTGGAGCCAGCTTGAGGTAGCTCTTAATATGCTGTAACTATAAGATATTCCCAGCAGCAGTGCTTCTCTTATTGAAACAATCTTAGTTGGCACACAATTTTATTTTGTGGAACATTTTCATTAAAATTGAAAGGCTGGCTCTTTTCTCTTTAGGTCTGATAAAAATGAGTCACAATTTTCGGTTGAAATATAGTCTTCCATTTCATTCTGAGGCTGCATGCTATCTTGTGCTGTGAATGGGAACACTAGATATTGGCTGGGCTTTTAATTATTTGTATACCCTTGTTAAGTTTATTGGGATGAAGGGATTGCTCAGGCCTTTAAAATTGATGTCTGCAGTTGTAGAATTTTGGATATATGCAATTCTGTGTAACTGGTAGAAAATTAGTGTCTCAGATTAATGCACTTGAAAAATGGGCTCTGAATTATTGTGGTTCATGTAAGGACATCTATCCACTCTGACTGTGTCTCTCCTGATCTCTTCTTCATCTCTTCTCTCTCCCCCCCCCCCCAAAAAAAAGGGACTGGTTATGGTGGAGGAAGCTATGGATATGGTGGTGGTGGAGGAGGAGGAGGAAGTGGTAGCTCCAACTATGGATATGGATCTTCTAATTCTTCAAGTGGATATGGTAAGAATATTTTTAAAGTACATCTGACAACTTCATACATTGCATGCTATTCTCCAGCAAGTAGGTAATACTTTCTGATCCTCCTTTTGGGAGCTTGTAAGAGAAGGGTGGTGCTAAATAGAATGTGTATTTTTTAATCCCTTGTATTTAAATATGGGGAAATAATGCTTGTTGACCTCAGACCATAGCAAAAGAGCAGATCATGAGGAGCAGGTCACGATGCAGATTTTGGAAGGGTGCAGAATAACAAGGGAGGGTTTCAACTTTCCTAATATTGATCGGCACCTCATTAGTGCAAAAGGTTTCGATGGGGCGGGATTTAGGTGTGTCCAGAATGGATTCCTGACACAGTATGTAGACATGCTGACTAGAAGAGGAGCCATACTAGGCAACGAACCTGCCCAAGTGGGTCAGAATTTTGGAGCAGTGACCATGATTCCCTGACCTTTACCAAAACCTTGAAGGAACAGGTAGTATGGAAAAGTATTTCATTGGGGGAGGGTGAATTATGCTATTAGGCAGGAACTTTAGTGTAAATTGGGAACAGATATACTCGGGGAAATGCACATTTGAAATGTGGAGGTTATTTAAGGAGTACTTGCATGCATTTCTGCACAGGTTTGTCCCATTGAAACAGGGAAACGATGGAAGGGAGAAGGAACCAATTTTGATAAGAGATGTGGATTTGCCTGGTCAACAGGAAGACAAGCATAAGGTTTAGGAAGCAAGGATCGGACAGGGCTCTGGAGCATTATAAGGTGGTTAGGAATGATCTTCAGAAGGGACTTAAAGCTAAATGACATGAGAAGGCCATGGTGAGTAGAATTAAGGAAAACCCCGAGGCATTCTACAAATGCGTGAAGAACAAGAGGATGACTAGAGTAAGGGTAGGACCGATCAGGGTTAAGAAGAAATGTGCCTAGAGTCAGAGGAGGTAGTGGAGATCCTCAGTGAATACTTCAGTATTCATTAGTAAGAGAGGCTTGGACGATTGTGTGAGGACAGCATAGGACAGGTTAATATGTCAACATTGAACATGTCAATGTTAAGAAAGGAGAACATTAGGATAAATCTACGGGGCTGATGGGATCAGAATCCCGTCTCTGATTCTGACTCCAGGTTACTATGGGAAGTGAGGAAAGGGATTGTTGAGCCTTTGGCAAATCTTTGCATCCTCACTGGCCACAGGTGTATTACCAGAAGATTGGAGGGTGGCAAATGTTAATTCTTCGTTCAATTGTGGGCGAACTATTGGAGACAGCATTTGCATGCATTTGGAGAAGCATGGCTTTGAGGGGCAGGTTATAATCTCATAGCCTGATGGAATTTTTCAAGAAAGTGATGAAAATTAATTGAAAGTAGTGTATATGGTTGTTAGTAAGGTGTCAGACAAGTTTATTGTGTTCAGTTCTGGTCTGCTTATAGGAAAGATATTGAAGCTTTAGTGAAGGTGCAGAGGAGATTTGCCAGTATGCATCCTGGTTAGAGAGCATGTCTTATTAGGATAGGTTGAGTGAGCTCGGGCTATTTATAGAATAATGAGTGTGGAATACCCTGCCAGGATTACTGGTAGGGACAGATACATCAGGGATGTTTAAGAAACTCTTAGGCATGTGGTTGATAGAAAAATAGAGAGCTATGTAGGAGGAAAGGATTAGATTGATCTTACAGTAGATTAAATGGTCAGCTTGTTTGTTGGCCTAAGGACCTGTACTGTGCTGTATTATTTGAAGTTAAGGTTAACATTTTGAGTTGGCAGTCATAATGGCACTGACTTTTAAAATGGTTACTGATTTCAACGTTAAAAAATGCAATTGAAAGAGGATGTAGATTTTGCTGGCTTTTACAGCTAATTTTTTAGATGTCCTCATCCAAGTGTGGGTCATTATTTTGCTAAAAGTGGGTGTAGCAGCTCTGATTGATCTAGCCCTTACCTGGCTGTGTTAACCTCATTAACACTGGGTTCCCCTCTCCTTATCTCATTGGCTGAGATCTACTAGCTCAGTATGAAGTTTGGTTCTGTATTGGGTGGTGTGTACTTAATGACAATCCTGTGAACTGGATGTTCTGCTAGAAGTCTTCTAGCATGTCTGTACCCACTGCTTGTTGCTGAATTGCAGTTGGCATGTTTTATATTTCTCTGCTTTGTAAGCCACATGAAGCAAACTGCATTTATCAACTGAAATTATACTCAAGGAAGCTGCTTCCCTCAGAAAAAGACACTTGCACGAGGTGACAGGAGCAGAGAAATCTAAAAAAAAATTGGCATTCTACCTTTTACCAAGCACGCCTAATTTTTTTTTTCTCTCTGCTCTGTCTCCCAGCTGTAGGTGACTTTTTCAAAGACAGCTTCCAAGATTTTCCCTCTGGCTAGAGGGTGAAAATTGATACAAAATCCTGCCCCTCCCAGTTTGGGCTAACTCATTTGAACTATTGATGCTCCAAACCCGTAAACACATGCTGGACTATACTGCTTCATCTGGACTCTGGTTTCTTGTCGATGCCACTGAAACGGCAAATTCACACTGATTTTGACTCCGAATTCTGCCATCCATCACAGAAGTGTTTGTCTGCAGTATTTGTTTTTGTGCAAGACTTGGGGAGGAGGCTTCTGCAAGATCACCTATAAAGCAATAAGTCTGGGGGGTGGGCAAGGAGGAAGGAGATAAAGAAATGGAAGAAGCAAAAGAATTTTACTATCCAAAGAAACGGTTCTGGCTCTGAATATTTTTTCACCCTATGATAGTCTTTTTATTGTCAGCCTGAGTATTGAAGTTTAACTCTAATATAATTTAAAGGTTATCCTAAATGTTATATGGAACATGTAGTTGGCAGAAAGTAACATGTTTTATTTTGTATGGCATCACTGTTGCTCATGGTTGGGTAACATTTCCTATAAAGTTTTAAAATACCAGTTCTGTATTTAGAGCTTTACATTGGTCACATGGATATGGATATTTTCATTCTCTGAAAGAAAAACAAAATGACCTTGGTTAACAGTACTTGAACATGTTGGACTGATGTTTTAATAATGGTTTCACAAGTTCTGGTGGCAACTAATTTTGTTTACAGATTAGGTGTTGTGATTTGGACACTAATTTATTCTAATCAGCATTCATAAATTTTGAAAAGGAATATTTTGATTGAGAGCTGGATTAAATCATCTGGCATTTTGCTATTTAAGAAATTAACTTCTATCAGAAAGAACCTCAGTGCTGGTTAGAGTGTTATTTGCAAGTGCACTTGTCATATTTCTAGCTACTGATTACATAATAATCTCTTCTACTTATACTTGTCTGTGTCTGTGAATCTACCAGTATGTAATATAAAGGGGTTCTGTCAGGGAGCAGAAAGAATGCTATGTTGTATTAAATCGCTGGATTAATGTTTACTATGTGTTTATCTCAGTGTGGAATTTTATCTAAAATCCTTTGTTTTACTGGTTAAATTTATGGTGTTTTGGCTAGTATATTAAATTATTTGTATGGCAGTATTTGATAAAGCATAAAAATTACAACAGGAGAAAACTGTCCTTTTTGAGCCTGTTCACAGCACCTGATCTTCTACCTCACTTTTTTTTATTATTCACTCAATTTTTTTATATCGCTCAATTAATTTGCTGTCCAGAATTTTTTTTTGAATGAACTCCGTGATTTGGGCCTTGACACTTGGGTAGAAAATTCCAAAGATTTGTCACCTCCTGAAGAAAGTTCTCCCCCTTAGCTCTAAATTGCCTAACCTTTATTAAGAAATCGATTTCTGGTTCTCAGCTGCTGGCAGTAGTGATGCTCTCTTTCCAGCCTTCAAGGACTTCTATTTGAATGAGATCTCATTCTTGGTTGGAAATGCTGCCAACCCAGGAACTAGTCCAGTGAATATTTATGCTTCCTCTAAGGCAAGTATATCCTTTATTTGGTAAGGAGAACAAAACAGTACACAATATCCCTGGACCTCGGTGAAATCCCAGTAAAATGATATTCTGGTACTTGAGTCCTCCACTACTAAGGCCAGCATTTCATTTAGCTTTGTAATTGTTCGCTGTCTCTGTATGTTGGATTGCAGTGACCTGAGTACAAACCAACCAAGTCTTTCAAACATCACCACCCAGTCTTTGTCCCTTTTTTAAATTAAGTTTTCTGTTTTGTACTCAAGCGGAGTAAGTTACATTTTTTTCCCATCAGTTGCAGCTGTTAGCCCAAACCATAATATATGCTATCTGTATGTGAACAAATTCCTATTCTGTGCCAATGTATTGCCTTGTTCCATGCATTTGTCCTTGCAAGACTTCAGCAAACATTTTTTTCAAAAAATCTGAATATTCAACATCTACTGATTTTTTTTTTCCCCATTCTCATCCCTTAATGAATTCTGCTAATCATGCCCTCTAGCTAAAATTGACATTTCATTTTAAAAATGGTATGTTGATATTTGCTTGGTCCTGCTGTTGTTATGTTCCCACATCTTTCACTCTTTCCAGCATTTTCTCTACTGATGTTCGGCTAGATCAAAATGATTCAAATCAGAGTTTTGCTTTCACTCTGTGCTGGGCTTGGATTCTTTGTTTTAAATTGAGATTTTTCTAATGTAGACAGTAAGATGTGGTATATACTGATGCCGCCATATCTGATAAAGATTTCAGTTGAAGCAGTAGGGTTGCAATTCAAGCGATCTTCTGTATGACCTATTTTATTGTGCCTCAACCTTTTATTGCTTTTGTGTTGTAACAATTTTTTCTATGAGAACAATTGTATAGCAATTTAATTAGGACTGATGTCAAATTGTTTCATTCAAATTCAATAAAAGTTTTTAACTCATTTACTCTGAAGCAGTGTTAATGCGTCCGGGATGGAATGGTGTTTCCACACACCATATCCATTGTTATCACTTGGAGTCGCAATTACCTTTACAAGCCTGTGCTTGTTCAGCTGAAGAATCTTATGTTTCTTGTTAAACATGACACTTGATAACAAATTTTTTTTTGTGTTACTTCCTCAGAATTTTTAAATTTATGATAGATGGTTTAAGCTGAACACAAATATAACTTCGGACTACTTACAGGAATTTGGAGAAACGAAATTAACTTTTATTGAATATAAAGTGTTTAATTGCTTAATGGTGCTGACACTTTGCAGAAGATCAACTAAACTAAAAATGTGTTTTGAAAATTTTCATTTGTACTTGGTGACTGAGGCTTCTCGCTTAAGTGTCCAACTATAATCAGCCAACATTGATGGATTCCAGTTGCCCTGATACCGTTTCTCCATGACCGCAATGTCCTAGTGAATCCTTCCACCGTACTCGTCACTGACACCAAGTAGGGAAGAAGTCTAAATGGGAATGTAGAAAATGAATCTTTAGTGACATGTTGCACTTATGGTTTTGAATGTTTGAAGCATGTTATCAGCCAGCTGCATGTAGCTTGGTGCTTTGTAGTTGCCAAGAAAATTTTCAACAACATTCTTGAATGCCTTCCATGTGATTTTCTCAGTTCCACTAGAAGTTTTTCAAATTACCTGTCATTGGCCAATTTGATTTGTGAACCAACAAAACACCTGGGGAACACTTGTCTCAAAAATTGAAATCCTTCCCACAGAAATTTTTGTGCCTGGTGATAGCAGATTCCTGCCTTGCAGCCTTGAACCCTTTTCCCTTTTGCCTTTTACAAACCCAATTCTCTGACTGGGTCACTTAACTCAGATTAAGTTATCAGATGAGGCTCACTCGACATTTATCAGTATAAGTGTCGTTTCCAGTTTTGGCTCATGTATTGTGGCATCTTCGTCTGCCTCTAGACACCATATTCTGGTGGCTTCGGTACTGGAAGACTAGCACAAGTCTCATGGCAAAAGGGAAATCGGGGTATTCAATGGATTTCTTGTTTTTAGCAGGAAAAACCAGACACTGGTCAAACAGAAGTAGCGGTCTGTCACATTATCCTTCTGCTCTCACCATATCATTGGTACAGCGAACAGCATTGACTTCAGAGTACCTCTGAGCCAAGTTCTAAGATCAACAGTGCATGTTGCACAACAAATGTGAGGAGCCCAAGCTTTGTCTTGTCTCCAATTTTACACCTGAAGTAAAGCTCATAGGCTTTCTTAATAAGAGGATTCATACTCCATCTTTGAGATTGTCACAGCAAATGTCTCACCAATGTTGCAATGGCCTCAATACTTTCAGTTATATCTATCACAAGTACTCCTGAAAATACAATTATTTTAATGAGTACACCCAATATGCTGTGTGTTGAGTATGCACATTAACAGGATCGCAAACTGATAAACATGTAAAAACCATGCCTAAAGTGGTGTGTGCGTGATAGAAACATAGAAAAAAGGTGCAGGAGTAGGCCATTCAGCCCTTCGAGCCTGCACCGCCATTCAGTATGATCATGGCTGATCATCCAACTCAGAACCCTGTACCAGCCTTCCCTCCATACCCCCTGATCCTTTTAGCCACAAGGGCCATATCTAACTCCCTCTTAAATATAGCCAATGAACTGGCCTCAACTGTTTCCTTTGGCAGGGAATTCCACAGATTCACCAATCTCTGTGTGAAGAGGTTTTTCCTAATCTCGGTCCTAAAAGGCTTCCCCTTTATCCTCACACTGTGACCCCTCGTTCTGGACTTCCCCAACATCGGGAACAATCTTCCTGCATCTAGCCTGTCCAATCCCTTTAGGATTTTATATGTTTCAATAAGATTTCCCCACCCCCCAATCTTCTAAATTCCAACGAATATAAGCCTAGTTGATCCAGTTTTTCATCATATGAAAGTCCTGCCATCCCAGGAATCAATCTGGTGATTAATTCCTGGATAATTCCTAAATAAAAGTGCTTTTATGGACTTTAAATCCTGTCCTGCCAAAGCATGCCTGAGCAAGATGAAAACTATTTCAGCGTACATTGTGGGTAACGTTTTGATTGACTTGAATTATGAATTGAAATAACAAATAAAAATGGTGCTTGTTAGGGGAAATTCGTAGTAAGACACACCCAAAAGTATTCAGGAAGCAAAATCTTTGTTGTCCAGTGAAATGCAACCTTTCCAGCCACCTTCACTATCCGTGATACTGGATTGTCATCTAAGTCATTAACATATATGGCAAACAACAGTAGATCCAGTACTGATCTATGCAGCGCACTACTAATCACAGCCTTAAATCTAGAAAAATAACTCCACTACCACAGGGCCAATTTTGTATACAGTTGGCTAGCTCATCTAAGATATTTATATCCTATAGGACCTTGTCAAAAGCCAAGTCCATGTTGACAATGTCTGTTGTAGTGCTGTAATCATTCCTTTTAGTCCCCTCTTCAAACAAAATACTTAATGAAATTAGTGAGACACTTTTTCCCATGCACAAAGTTGTGCTGACAATCCCCGCTCAGCCTCTCTTAATCTCTTACAATAAATCACCCACTGCTGATGTAAGGCTCATTAGCCTGTTGTTCCATGGCTTATCCTGGCATCTCTTGAATGCACCACATTTTAATTTTTCTAATTCTTCACTGGAAGATATCATTGGTTATGTATAGGTCTGGCATTACCATCCCTTTCAAATATCCTATCTAGCTGACCATGAATGATTTTACGGCTTTAGGCTATTTCCTCAGCCTCATGATCTGTAGGAAAAGGAAATGTAAAGAATATGTATCTGGTCCCTTGAACTATTTTAGTACTTGTTCTGCTTCATTGCAAGTATCAATAAAGTCAGTGTGAACTTTTCCACCTAGCCAAAGCTCTGTAAATTTGATATTTTTGAAATATCAATTTACCCTTGGTCAGAAAGGAAATGCCTCTTACTAAAAGTCTATTAACTATATAGACAATTACTAAAATGATATTTCAGTGATACCTGCCTTTGAGAGATCAATTGCTATCATGGAATTCAATCCTGATCTCACATTTGTCATCTGATTAAAAAGCAATCTTGAATTTCTTAACTTAGTGTTAAATTTCCTGAATATTCCAGTCTCAATTAAAGTTGCTCTGCAACCCATTTTGTTTAAGGTACTAAACTAAAGGTTTAAGAACTTAAAATGATTTAACAATCTAAATTAAAGATTGGTTCATCTGTGACCAAGTTTCTTGTAAAAATGTATGAAGTACCATTTGAAATTGATTCTTGAATGCTTTGTTTCTTAAGCATTCAAGTGTACAAGATGTTCAGTTAGATTTCCTCTCGTGCTCACCTAATGATGTAACTTGATAAAATACAATGCAACCTCAGAACAACATGTATGTTGGAGAACTATTTGTTACTTTTAAAGCTGGTGTTAAAATAAAACTAAGTTTACCTGTTTTCTGTATCGGGGTATGTGTTGATATCAGTGGCCTATCTGAAATGCATTCCATTTTTGTTACAGTTATGTCACGATTGCATTGCAGTAAAATTGACGCTGCAGGTTTTAATATTCAGTTGTAAATGTAGAAATGGATAAAAGAAGCAAGAGTTGGCCATCTGGCCCTTTAAACCTATCTAGCCATTTATGATTTTGGCTGATCATCTGTTTAAATACTGTATCTGCTCTTTCCCCGTGCCCCTTGGTGCACTTTGTGTGTAAAATTAATCTATCTTTAATATTCAGCAGTTTGGCCTTTTATGGTTCTCTGTGGTAGACAATTCCATGAGTTTATCACCCTTGAAGAAACCTTTGTTCTCAATCTCACTCAAAACCCTGTGACCCTTCATCCAAGTGAAACATCCACCTCCAAACTAGTGTCAGAATTTTTAAACTGCAATTTGAACCCTGTTCTTGACTATAGAGAGACAGACAGCAGAGACATCCATTAAGTCCATGTCCTCTATCAATCACCTATTCGCTACATGAATCTCACTTTTCCCCACATTCTCACCTCACCATTGCCATCAACCCACTCCAGCTTTCGCATTTACCATTCCTGCAGTTTAGTGGCCAAGTAACCTCCCAGTCCACACATTTTGGGAGGAAACCAGAATACTGGGAAAAAAACATGGTCACAGGAAAAAAGCATAGAATTAAGCACAGAGTTGAGATTGAGCCAGGCTTTTCTAGTGTTGTGAGGTTAGCACTTAGCTATACAGTTGTAGAATCAAAATTGCAGAGAATGGGAAGATTAGGGTTGCCCCTGGAGAATCTGCAAAGCAGTTATCCAATCTTTAATTTCTCTATTGAATGCAGTATGCTAGATTAAAATAATTACAAGTGAATCCCTGGGAATGTTATTTGGTCCCTGAATGATGCAATGGGAATAGGTAAAAAGATGTTGCATTTCTTGCAATGGCTTGTGAGAATGTCAGAAGGAAAGTAGTTGGTGGGGATGGTGGTAGAGCAGAGAAACAAATTCCTCTGGAGGAAATGGAAAATGTTTAGTTGCGATCAAGATAATCCATTAGTAAAATGTAACCGTAATTGCATGCTTGATTGCATTGGGATGGGATGTTAGTATATTTTGACAAGGGGATGGGCATTAAAGAAGCGAATGGGTTGTAAACGAGATCTTTAAAATTTGAGGTCCTGCATTTGTTGACCTGGTGATTAAGCATTCAAATTTACTACCAAATCAAGTTCAATTTAATCTTTAGGGAATCTTGTATGAGTCCCTTTACACCTGTGATTTTTTTTTTTTTTTTTTTGGGACTTTGTTCTCTGTTTAGTAATGGTCTACACCTTTATTTCTTCTGCCCAAGTGCATGATCCCTGTACTATATTTCATCTGCCACTTTGTCCGTTCTCCTAATCTAAATTGTTCTGCGGAACTCTACCATTGTATCGTCTGCAAACATGACCATTAATTCTTTCATTCAAATCATTGATATTTAAAGTGAAAAGAAGCAGTCCCTACACCAACATCTGCAAAACACCACTAGTCACCAGCAGACATCTCTAAAAGGCCCCCTGTATTCCCACTCTTTACCTCCTGCCAGTAAGCCAATCTTCTACCTATGTTTTTTGTATCTTTCCTGTAATACCATGGGATCTTGTTAAGCAGCCTCATGTGTGGCACCTTGTCAAGGGTCTTCTGAAAATCTAAGTAATCAGCATCCACTGACTCGTTTCTGTATCCTGTTTGTGCTTACCACTAGGCTAAGCTACACGACACAGTGGTTAGCACAACACTTTACAGTATCAGTGACCTCAGTTCAATTCCTGCTGCTGTCTGTAAGGAGTTTGTACGTTCTCACCGTGAGTGCATTCGTTTCCTCCGAGTGCTCTAGTTTCTTACACAGTCGAAAGATGTTGCAGTTGGCCATTGTAAATTGTCTCGTGATTAGGCTAGGATTAAATTGGAGGTTGCTGCGTGACGTGGCTTGAAGGGCCAGAAAGGCCTGTTCTGCGCTGTGTCTCAAATAAAAGTACCTTTTAAGAATGCATAGTGAACTTGGTTGCTGGTCAAACAACCCAAGTCTTTTGAACTGTTGCTGTGGATGACTGCAAGTAGGAAAATCTTCACTCTGATTTTCTTGAATTTGATAGTTTTGATAGTATAATGTTTTGTATACAAGATGAGAGCTTTAATCCAAAGAAATTGGGATAAAATGACTGGACTGTTAAATGGTTTCTCTTTCATTCCACAGGTAACTACTACAACAGTGGCAGTTACTCCAGTTCAGGCACGCCAGGGGGCTACTCCTACAGCCAGAATGATGGGTATACCCCTCCATTAAAAAAGCCAATCAAGCCACAGCCTTCACTTCAAAAATCATCATACACTGGTGGAGGAAGTGGTGGTGGTTACCAGTCTCAGCAGCCCTCGTACAACCAGAGCCAATACAGTAGCTACAGTCAATCCCCGCTTTCAACCTCAACAAAACCAAAAGTCTACAATAATCAAAATTATTCATATTCGGGATCCTCCTATAGTACTTCCTATTCAAGCCAGAGTCTCGGTGGTAGCATGGAATATGAACGAAAAGGTGGTAAGTAATTTCCTTTTTCTGTTCGATTAATCACAAGACTAAAGGAAGTTCATAGACAGTGTGTTGGATGTGCAGTGGTATTTAGCAACAGCAATGTTTTGAAAATAAGTCAAGAAACCTGCTACCATTCAATCAAAAATCAGGCTAATCATAAGCCCATAAGCCATAGGAGCAGAAGTAGGCCACCATTTCATCATGGCTGATCCATTTTCCTTCTTGATCCCATTCTCCTGCCTTCTCCCCTTAACCTTTCACACCCTCACTAATCAAGAACCTACCAACTTCTACCATAAATACACCCAATGACCTGGCCTCCACAGCCGCTTGTGGCAGTGAATTCCACAGATTCACCACCCTCTGGGTAAAGAAATGCCTCTTCTCCATTCTAAATGGAGGACCCGCTATTCTGAAGCTTTGCCCTCTAACGAGACTCCTGAACTGTAAGAAACATCCTATCCGCATTCAGTCTGTCTAGGTGATCCATTATTCAATAGGGTTCATTGAGATCCCCCTCTCATTCTTTTAATTTTGAGTGAGTACAGGTCCAAAGCCATCAAACACTCCTCATGTGGTAACCCTTTCATTCCTGGGACTATTCTCATGAATCTTCTCTGAACACACTCCAATGTCATACATCCTTGAATAAGGGTCCCATAACTGCTCACAGTACTACAAGTGAAGCTTCACCAGTGCCTTTTAAAGCCTCGGCATTATATCCTTGCTTAGAAATTCTCATCCTCTCGAAATTAATGCTAGCATTGCCTTTGCCTTCCCCACCACTGACTCAACCAGCAAGTTAACCTTCAGGAAATCCTACAAAAGGACTCCCAAGTCTCTTTGCACCTCTGATTTTTGAATTTTCTCTCCATTTAGAAAATAGTCTACCCTTTAATTTCTTCCACCTAAGTGCATGACTGCACACTTCTTGGCATTGTGTTCCATCTGCCATTTCTTTGCCCATTCTCATAATCTGACCAACTTCTTCCGCAGACTCCCTGCTTCCTCAACACTGCCTGCCTCTCCACCTAGAAACGTAGAAAACCTACGGCATGATACAGGCCCTTCAGCCCACAAAGCTGTGCCGAACTAGGCTTACTTATAGGTCTCTTATTTTACTAAGCTCCACATATCCATCCAGGAGTCTCTTAAAAGACTCTGTTGTTTCCGCCTCCACCACTGTCATCAGCAGCCCATTCCACACACTACTCTGCTTTAAAAAGAAAACAACAACTTACCCCTGACATCTCCTCTGTATCTAATTCCAAGCGCCTTAAAACTATGCCCTGGCCATTTGTGCTAGCCACTTTAGCCCTGGGAAAAAGCCTCTAACTATCCACAGGATCAATGCCTCTCATTATCTTGTACACCTCCATCAGGTCACCTCTCATCCTCCATTGCTCCAAGGAGAAAAGGCCAAGTTCACTCAACCTATTCTCATAAGGCATGCTCTCCAATCCAGGCAACATCTTTCTAAATCTCCTCTGCACTCTTTCTATGGCTTCCACATCCTTCCTGTAGTGAGGCGACCAGAATTGAGCACAGTACTTCAAGTGGGGTCTGACCAGGGTCCTATATAGCTGCAACGTTACCCCTCTGCTCTTAAATTCAATCCCACGATTGATGAAGGCCAATGCACTGTATGCCTTCTTAACCACAGAGTCAACCTGCGTGGCAGCTTTGAGTGTCTTATGGACTCGGACCCCCAAAATCCCTCCAGCCCTCCACACTACCAAGAGTCTTGCTGTTAATGCTATATTCTGCCATCATATTTGACCTACCAAAATGAACCACCTCACACTTATCAGGGTTGAACTCCATCTGCCACTTCTCAGCCTAGTTTTGCATCTTATCAATGTCCCACTGTAACCTCTGCCAGCCCTCCACACTATCCACAACACCCCCAACCTTTGTGTCATCAGCAAATTTACTAACCCATCCCTCCACTTCCTCATCCAGGTTATATCTTCATATTGTCTGCAAACTTGGACACAAAACCATCAATTCTGTCATCCGCCATTGACATGAGGTAAAAAGGAGTGGTCCCAATACTGAACACTACTAGTCCTCAGTAGCCCACAAGAGAATACTCCTTTTATTCCCACTCACTGCCACCTGCCAATCAGCCAATTCTCTATCCATGCTAATATCTTTCCTGTGATACCATTGGTTCTTGTCTTGTTAAGGGCCCCCCATGCAGAATCTTGTCCAAAGCCCTGAAAATCCAAGCACACAACATCCATTGATTATCTTGTTATGTTTGTTCTTTCTTCAAAGAATTCCAGAAGATCTGTCAGGCAAGACTTTCCCTTAAGGAGACCATGCTAACTTTGGCCTATTTTTATCATGTGGCTTCATGTACCCAGACACTCATCATTAACAATCGATTCCAACATCTTCCCCCAACCACTGTCAGGCTAATTGGCCTAAAATTTCCTTTCTTCTGCATCCCCTCCCATTTCCCTTCTTGACGATGGAGTGACATTTCCAATTTTCCAGTCCTCTGGAACCTGATGATTCTTGAAAGATCATTACTAATGCCTCCACAATCTCTTCAGCTTCCTCTTTCAGAACCTTGGGTGTAGTCTCTCTGGATCCGGTGACCTGTCTACCTTAAGACCTTTCAGCTTCCTAAGCACCTTTTCCATAGTCACAAACAAGAGAAAAATCTGCAGATGCTGGAAATCTGAGCAACACACACAAAATGCTGGAGGAACTCAGCAGGCCAGGCAACATCTATGGAATAAATACAGTCAGCATTTCGGGCCGAGGCGTCGACTGTAATTTTTTCCATAGATACTGCCTGGCTTGCTGAGTTCCTCCAGCACCTTGTGTGTTGTACCTTTTCCCTAGTGATAGTAGCTCCACTCACTTCTGCTCCTTGACACTTGGATCTCCTGAATACTGCTAATGTCTTCATTAGTGAAGACTGATGCAAAATATTTATTCTGGTTATCCAGCATTTCCTTGTCCCCCATTACCACATCTTCAGTGTCATTATCCAGTGGTCCGATATCTATTCTCGCCTCTTTTTACTCTTTCTATATATCTGAACATTTTTTTGGTATCCTCATTGTTGACATTGGCTGGCTGACTTTCATATTTCATCTTTTCTCTTTTTTCATTGCTTCTGTTGGTTTTTAAAAGCTTCCCAATTCTTTAACATTCCCATTAATTTTTGCTCTATTATATGACTTCTTTCACTTGTTGTTTTTGACTTCCTTTGTCAGCCACAGTTGCATCACGCTGCCTATAGATACTTAGGTATGTATCTGTTTCGCACCTTCTGAATTTCCACTATTGCTGTTTTGCTGTCATCCCTGTTGGTGCTTTCTTGCCATCAACTTTGGCCAGCCCCTCTCGTGCCTCTGTAATTCTTTTCACTGCACTGGAATACGGATGCATCTGACTTTATTTTCTCCTTTCAAATTGCAGGATGAATTTTATCGTATTATGATCACTGCCTTTTAAGGCTTCGTTTAGCTTAAAGTTCCCAAATCAAATCCAGTTCATTGCGCAACGCCCAATCCAGAATAGCTGATCCTCTAGTGGGCTAAATCACAAATTGCTTTTAAAAAGTCATTTCGTAGGCATTCTACAGGTTCTCTCTCTTGAGATCTAACACCAACCAGATTTTCCCATTCTACCTGCATATTGAAATCCCCCCGTGATGATCATAGCATTGCCTTTCGTCATGCCTTTTCTATCTCCCATTGTAATTTGTAGCCCACATCCTGGCTACTGTTCAGAGGCGTGTATCTACTGTAACTCCCATCGGGTAATTTTACCCTTGTAGTTTCTTAACTCTACCCACAAGGTTTCTATGTCTTTCAATCTATGTCACACTTATCTAAGGATTTGATTTACATTTTTACCAACAGTTAACACACCCTCTAACTACCTGTCTGTCCTTTCAATACAATTTATATCCTTGTGTTAAGTTCACAACTATGATCTTGTTACAGCCATGACTCAGTGATGCCCACAGCATCATACATGCCAATCTCTTAACTGTGCTACAAGATCATCAACCTTATTCCATCTGTGTTGTATTGAAATAGAACACCTTCAGTCCTATATTCATCACCCGTTTTGACTTTGTCCCCATGTTACACTAGAACCCATTACAGGGCAAAATTGCAGTCACTAGAATCTGCCTGTGTGTCCTCAGTATCACCGCGCACTACATTTGCTTGTATCTCAACTGCTTCATCCTCACTCCATCATCCCACTTCCCATCTCCCTGCCAAATTAACTTAAACCCTCTCTTAACAGCTCTAGCAGACCTGCCTGCAAGGATATTGGACACTCTCAGGTTCAGATGTAACCCGTCCCTTTTGTACAGATCATACCTTCCCCAGAAGAGATCCCAGTGATCCAGAAATTTGAAGCTTGCCTCCTGTTCTAGCCATGCATTTATCTGCCAAATCATCCTACTCTTACCCCCACTGCAACGTGGCATGGGCAGCAATGCAGAGATTTCTAGCCTGGAGATCCTGCTTTTCTGCCTAACTCCATAAATGATCTCTTTAGGAACTTCTCCCTTTTCCTACTTTTGTCATTGGTGTCCATATATAACCATATAACAATTACAGCACAGAAACAGGCCATCTCGGCCCTTCTAGTCCGTGCCGAACTCTTACTCTCACCTAGTCCCACCGACCTGCACTCAGCCCATAACCCTCCATTCCTTTCCTGTCCATATAGCTGTCCAATTTAACTTTAAGTGACAATATCGAACCTGCCTCAACCACTTCTGCCGGAAGCTCGTTCCACACAGCTACCACTCTCTGAGTAAAGAAGCTCCCCCTCATGTTACCCCTAAACTTTTGCCCTTTTACTCTCAACTCATGTCCTTTTGTTTGAATCTCCCCCACTCTCAATGGAAAAAGCCTATCCACGTCAACTCTATCCCCCCCATAATTTTAAATACCTCTATCAAGGCCCCCATCAACCTTCTATGTTCCAAAGAATAAAGGCCCAACTTGTGTAACCTTTCTCTGTAACTTAGGTGATGAAACCCAGGTAACATTTCAGTAAATCTTCTCTGTACTCTCTCTATTTTGTTGACATCTTTCCTATAATTCAGTGACCAAAACTGTACACAATACTCCAAATTTGGCCTCATCAGTGCCTCGTACAATTTCAGCATTACATCCCAACTCCTATTCTCAATGCTCTGATTTATAAAGGCCAGCATACCAAAAGCTTTCTTCACCACCCTATCCACATGAGATTCCACCTTCAGGGAACTATGCACCATTATTCCTAGATCCCTCTATTCTACCGCATTCTTCAATGCCCTACCATTTACCATGTATGTCCTATTTTGATTAGTCCTACCAAAATGTAGCACCTCACATACATCAGCATTAAATTCCATCTGCCATCTTTCAGCCCACTCCTCCAACTGTCCTAAATCTCTCTGCAAGCTTTGAAAACCTACTTCATTATCCACAACTCCACCTATCTTAGTACCATCTGCATACTTACTCATCCAATTTACTACCCCATCATCCAGATCATTAATGTATATGACAAATAACATTGGACCCAATACAGATCCCTGAGGCGCACCACTAGTCACCGACCTCCAACCTGACAGTTATCCACCACTACTCTCTGGGGTCTCCCATCCAGCCACTGCTAAATCCATTTTACTACTTCAGTATTAATACCTAACGATTGAACCTTGCTAACCAACCTTCCGTGTGGAACCTTGTCAAAGGCCTTACTGAAGTCCATATAGACAACATCCACCGCCTTACCCTCGTCAACTTTCCTAGTAACCTCTTCAAAAAATTCAATAAGATTTGTCAAACATGACCTTCCATGCACAAATCCATGTTGACTGTTCCTAATCAGACCCTGTCTATCCAGATAATTATATATACCATTTCTAAGAATAATTTGTTCAGTTCCTTAATGCGTCTCTGAGGAGCTGCTGTTCGGTGGAGGCTGGAGATCTCCCAGAATTCTTACATCTTGTACAAAGAACAGAACCTAGTCCCTGAAGCCATTCTCACTGCCCTAAGTATGCACTGATGGGCAAAGAATGAAGAAAAAACTTGACATAAACTTACTTGGCCTGTGCCTATTCTCGCCTGTCTGTGTCGTCCTTACACTATAGGGGACTGAAGATAAAGGGATATTGTGCATTTTATTGGTCCTCTGTTGCAGTTAACATTAATGCCCTCCGTTGATCAGCCTTGATGTTGCATCCTAGCTGTGTTAGGCAAGCCAGGGTAGTACGATACAGAGAGAGTTGTTGCCCATGCAGCAGGCTCCCCCTCCCCAAGGAGCTAATGAATCCAAAGGAGCAACAGAGATCAATATAGTTAGGATAAGCAGAAATAGCATGTGGGGGGTGTGTACGATATCCTTCAAGAATGAATACTGCACGTCATGCTTTTGAAACCTGCACATTTTTTGAAAATTCATTTGGCAGATGTGTATGCCAAGTGCATTGCTTCCCTGTGCATTGAAACCCTTACTGTCCTGCAGTGTACAGTAATTCGAGGTGCAATCTCAAAGTAATTGAGTACTCTGGTTTGAGCACTACTAGGGGTCTTGTTCCCTTCTAATGTCTGTTAAGCAAGGAAAGTGGCCAGTAAATATATAATAAAAAGCTGTGATTTTATAGGATACAGTGGTTCGTCATACGGCTCTGGAGGGGGTAGTTCATATTCTTCTAGCACATCAGGCGGTTACGGAGGAGGTGGAAGTACCGGTGGCTCTTATTCTGGTAAGATCTATTGAAGTGTTATTAATGTCATTAACTGTGACCGCAAATTAAAATAATTATGGCTATAAATCTGAAAAATGGTGGGTGCAAGTAGTGGATCAAGGTAGATCGGAAACTAAAGATGGGCACTGTAATACGATATTGGTAAGCCCGAAGCTGTTACAGCTTGGGGACATTGGAGTTTGCAAGTTCAATTCCAGTGCTGTCTGTAAATTGTTTATATCTTCCCCTGTGACCACTTGGGTTTCCTCCCACAGTCCCAAGGTGTGTCGGATAGGAGGTTAATTAGTCATTGTAAAGTGTCCTGTGATTAGGCTAGCATTAAATTACATTGGCTGGAAAGGCCTGTTCTGAGCTGTATCTCTGAATATAAAACGTATGACAGTAATTGAGCAATGCAAGCAATTAACAGATTTCTTAATAAAATTGTTATTTTGAGAAGTAAAGCACCGTTGGAAAAAATGGTCAAACCTTGACAAAAGAATTTAAAATCATTAAAGGAATGTTTGTTTATTGTCACTAAAAATACAAAAATTGGGAGTTGGAGGAGTTCACAGGATTCAACAATGAAGTTCTCAGAATTCTGTTTGTTTTTTTAAAAAAAGAAGGTAAACTGCCTGGTAGAAGTTACTGAATTCTGGAAATAGGGGGGGACTATAGTAAGAAAGGAGAGCCAAGTATTGACTATCATGTTTATAAAACACTTGTCACAGGAGAAATTAATGAAACTATTAATCAATTTGGTAGACCACATGGCCTACTTCTTGGGTTGTGAAAGAACTTGGTTTTGATCTTGCAAATTTTCCTGAATTTTATAAGTTACCTATAGGGAAGCAGATGTGTGTTTCTAGTTAAAGAATAATGGGTAGCATACTGATACAGCAGATAGTGATGTGATAATGACAGCCTGTGGTTGAGAGCCAAATGCATGCATCTTGATCAGAAGACCATGAAGCGTAAGAGCAGAATTAGGCCATTTGCTCTGCCATTTCATTGTGGCTGATTTATTATCCCTCTCATTTCCCATTCTCCTGTCTTTTCTTGGTACGTCTGAGATGGGCCAAAAGACCTGTTTCTATACTCTGACTCAAACCCAGGCTGGATTCTGACCTTGTGTGCATTCTGTGTGGAGTTTGCATATCCTTCCTGTGACTAACTGGATTTTTCCCAGGTGTTCCAGTTTCTTCTGTCACCCCAAAAATATTCTAGTTGGTTCTAGGTCACAGAACCACAATGCCAGAGTTGATGAATAGGTGAGAGAGAATAGGTTTGACCTCCTGATCAAAGAAGCAATATATTTGCCTTGAAGGAGCTCTGATATTAGATTAAAAGAATCTGCAGACATTGGAACTCTGGAAAAATGCTGAATATTCTGAGAAGGTCCATGGAAAGAGAAGGAAAGTTCATGTTTCAGGTTGAAGACACTCGTAACTAGTAGAAACATTTATTCATTTCCCCTCCTGGCATGAAGCAAGAATAGGATGGGCTTGTACTGGTTAGAAGAATTTGAAGTGATTGCTGCAAAGCTAATAATATTTTTATATGGATGGAAACTGGGAGATGTGAACTGGCAACTGGGGTCAGGGAAGTTCTCAATAGAACACAAATCAAAACCAACTCTGCAGACGCTGGAAATCTAAACTGTCCAATTTTGCTAACTTTGTAAATTGTTTACAGGGTACTCATCTCAGAGTGGCTATAACGCACCATTATCTGGAGGATATGGTTCCAGTCAGTCATCCTATTCAACCTCTGGTGGGGGCTATAGCCGAGGGGACCACATGAACAGCTATCAGTACAGATAAATACTCAAGGCCAGGGCCTGTTACGGAAACTTCTATATCCTTTCTGTTTTATTTTCTAACTGCTGTATCTTTTTTATGCTGCCAATGAATTTTAAAAAGAAAACACCGTGACCATTTTCCACTAGCACTGTACACTCTTATGGTTGAGTTTAATAGCATTCCTGTAGTGAGTAATGCTGTGGTATATGACGCTTCATTGTAGTGTTTAGGATCCAGACTGGAATTCCAGCACCACCTCACTAATTGGCACAGGCTGCCTTCGATTTTGCTGTGGCAGAGGGCCTACTTCAATAATTCTGCATCGTCATATTTGTATAAAATTTTAAATTATTTGTCTTGGAAAGTAGTGGAAAAAGGACTTGATAGTGGGCATTACTGTCAACTACTGACCAAATAATGCCCTGTGTTGGACAAGATACTGTACTGACAAGATCACAGCAGATCAACTTGGTGCTGGCTTGTATTGATTGAAGATTTTTTTTGTGACCCCCTCCAATGCTGTAATATTAAGCAGAACTTTTGTCTCTTTCCATTTTTTCCCCAATCCCTGTGTTATTGGCACCTTCAATTGTTCCTTTTAAAATTAAATTTTAAAATAGTACACCAAAATAAGCAGTAATGCACTCTGGTTCCAGCGATTCACTTTGTAATGGGTCATTTTTTTTTGCCTGGCAGTTGTGATGCTTTAATATCCCTCCTTCTCTGTAATGTATAACTCTTCAATATTTTTCCTTGTCTAGAAGTGGCTTTGTTCTGAAATGTACTTTTCCCAGTTTAGTTTTATAATTGTGTGAATTATTTTAAGATACGATGTTTTGTACCTTTTTTCCTGTATTAGTTGAACAGTATTGCAGTTGATCTTCCTCAGTGGTTGAATAAAACGTTTACAAAGTAATGCAAATGCTGAACTTTGTGGTAACCAAATTTTCATGAATTTTGTCTTGATGTGTATTTTCACTTTTAGGAATTTTATTTCTTAAGCTTTTTTGGGCAAACCAAGACCAACTGGCTTTCACATTTGGGCCTGGTGATCAAGGCTCTAAATGCTGTCCGTCCTTAGTGCTACAACCGCGAACACTGTCGTCCAAGTGGTGATAGTTTGTGTGTTCAGTGTTACCATTTCCTCACAGTCCCTTAAGAGCCCTTTGAATGATCTTTTAGTTGCAGCACAAAAATAAACTATCAGCCTGCAGTAAAGGTATTGTCTGACCAATTCATTTCTATGGAACACCATTTGTCAAGATTGATTTGAGTTGGTAATTCAGATTACTACTTTAAAAATGTTTCCCCCCTCCCCAACTTTGTAATTTGTGTAAGGAAAAATCTTAGGAAGGTGACTAGTTCATGGGCTGTGAATGTAAACAGCAGGAGATTCGTTAGCACCAGCAGAACCTTATCAGAAGTAGAGCAGATCTCCACATTTTGGCTGGTTATAATACAGATTTTATTGGTGGAGAATAAAGTAATTTAGTCATACAGTTAGATGGTAACCCTTCAATATTTTTAAGTTCAGTTGTAACCTGATGGTTTCTATCTGTTCCAATTAGTAGAGAAACAAATAGAAGTTGGGCACATGAATCATGGATTAATCTGAATTTAATCCTAGTTCAGTAATAATTTCCATAATAGCATTTAAACTACACCTTTCACCTTTTCCAATAAATCCCTCCACATTTGCATCCTTGCTCTGAATATTCAACAGGCCAACAGCCTTTAGAGTTCTGTGCTTCTCCAGTTAAGAACTCCAGAAATCTCTCCACCGACCATTCTGCCTCCCTGACTACACAAGGATCACGACTGCAGCTCTTGCTCAGGGTTGTTGTTTACTCTCCTGAAAGTGATGACTGACCCTGTCCGATACAGTTCCCATTCTCTGCTGTTTATTTTTTACATTTGGAAATTCAGAGACTCATGAGACTGCAGGTGCTGGAAACCTGGCGCAACACCCAAAAAGCAGGAGGAACGCAGCAGGTTAGGGAGTATTTACAGAGGGAAATGAACTACTACTGGAGCCACCCTTGTCACATATGACAAATAAAATGCTTTTTATTTTTGTAAAAAACTGAATTTATTGCTTAAAAATATTACATAGATTCTGATGAGACATGAGCAAATGCATCACCACGTATGCTCGGATACCTCTCAGGCAGCCCGTAACTTCCTCAGCAAGCTGGGTTTCCTGCTTTCACAGCTTCTAGTCCAATCTAACATTGACAGCACTGAGTGCCTCTACAGCCCAGCGTGGGTATTTATCTGCACTTCCATACATCCTCTTCATGAACTGCTGAATAAAGGCTGGGAATCTCTTTTGTTGAATGCTGTCACGGATTGAGCTCATCAGGTTCAACTGGAAAACAATAAGCAACTGTCTTAAAAATGAGCACCTTCTGTACCAGAAAGAGTGCAGTAATAACCATATAACAATTACAGCACAGAAACAGGCCACCTTGGCCCTTCTAGTCTGTGCCGAACTCTTACTCTCACCTAGTCCCACCGACCTGCACTCAGCCCATAACCCTCCATTCCTTTCCTGTCCATATAGCTGTCCAACTTAACTTTAAACGACAACATCGAACCTGCCTCAACCACTTCTGCTGGAAGCTCGTTCCACACAGCTACCACTCTGAGTAAAGAAGTTACCCCTAAACTTTTGCCCTTTAACTCTCAACTCATGCCCTCTTATTTGAATCTCCCCCACTCTCATTGGAAAAAGCCTATCCATGTCAACTCTATCTATCCCTCGTAATTTTAAATACCTCTATCAAGTTCCCCCTCAACCTTCTACATTCCAAAGAATAAAGACCCAACTTGTTCAACCTTTCTCTGTAACTTAGGTGATGAAACCCAGGTAACATTCTAGTAAATCTTCTCTGTACACACTCAATTTTGTTGATATCTTTCCTATAATTCGGTGACCAAAACTGTACACAATACTCCAAATTTGGCCTCACCAATGCCTTGTACAATTTCAATATTACATCCCAACTCCGATACTCAATGCTCTGATTTATAAAGGCAAGGGTAATGATCCCAGCAGATTAGGATGGCCATTGGATCCAGGCCTGACCTGAAACCCAGGGTAGCTTTGTTTTTCAAAACATGAGAAACAGGAAGAAGCCATCTCCTCCTTCGAGCTGGATCCACCATTCATCAAGATCACAATTCTTGTCTTAAATCTGAATGAACTCAAGAAATTATGATTCACACCCAATTAGAAAATTTAATCTGTTCTGAACTGTCTACTCTCTCCCACCCCCCAAGATCTTGCCCTCAGACAAAGTATCTTCCCTGTATCCAGCCTATTAGGCCCTGTTTGATTCCTAAGTTTCAATGAGTAGTCACAGCTTTTGAGAATACAGATTCCACTAAGTAAAAGCCTGACCTGCTTTAAGGAATGGAGAAGCAGTAAAGTAGCTGATCCGTATCCTGAGTGTCTGCAGATATAACATTCTGGTGAACCTTTCATTGTAATCCAGCCTGTGGATTCAACCATTTGATTAAAGCAAGACTAATCTAGTTGTAACGGCAATGCAGAAAGCAGTAGCCTCAACCAGAAGTACTGTAGAGAAGCCACAGTAAATTTATGACACTTGTCTGTAGGTTAAAAATGAGCTACCCCATCCAATTCCAGCTTCTAAGCCCAGGTCTACAGCACTGCAGACTACAGCCTTCAACAAATTTATTAAAGATCTATTTTAAATCTAATGTGAAACTCTGCATCTATCATCTTTTCATAAGCAGCAAGTCTAAACCTCTCCCTTCCTCCAAATATGCCAAGAGTCCAATAACCGACACCAATGGTGCTTACTAATGCGTCCAGCACCCTACACCCAGAGTGTAACCAGGCTATGTGGCAGAGAGCAATTTCCTTTGCATGTAAGGGAGAAAACGCTACCAAAATCAAAGTTGGTTTTTCCCCCCTGTCTCTGGCCAGATACGGGTGGTTTGGACACAGAATAAAACTCCTCTTTACCATCACCAAATATCCCCTGCATAAGTTCGAGTAAAGCTCACCCACCTGGTAGGCGACATTGTGGATTGTGATGTGGTGGAGGGCAGCTGTATCACTCTTGAATAAGGCGTGGAGATATGCTCGTGTATACCTGTCAGCACAAAAGAGCAACTCTGACGAATTAAATCAACTTCTGGGGTAAAGTGAACTGCAGGGGTTTTTGTGCCTACCTCTCCCTTAATACACAGCCTGTACCTGATGTACACTTCCACAGGTACAGACCAGCATGTAATAGTCCACATGATCCATGCAGAACACCACCGGTAAGCCTGGTGTTATCCTTCATCCACAAAGACCCCCAACAGTTTGTAGTGACCACCCATTTCTCAATTTGACATGCTGGTCCACGGCCACCTCTATTGCCATGATGAGGCTACACTGAGGTTGGAGAAGCAACACTTCATTTTCCATCTGGTTGTCTTCAACATTGAACACTGAATTCCCTAATTTCTTCTCCCTCCCCCTTCTTCCTTTTTCCATTCCCCTTTCTGCATCCCCTCTTGTCTCGCACCTCCTCCTCCACTTTCTCTCATGATCCACTCTCCTCTCCTATCAAACTCAATCAGCCTTTTTTTTCTATCTATCACCTCCCAGCCTCTCACTATACCCACTCCCCCCCAACTACTACTCACCTGGTTTTACCCATTACCTGCCAGCCTGTACTCCTTCCCCTCTCCCACTTTCCCTATCTAATCCTGACAAAAGGTCTCTACCAGAAACATCAACTGTTTCTTTCTCTCCATTGACTGGCTTGACCTAAGTTCCTCCAGCATTTTGAATGTTTTGCTTTGGATTTCCAGCTCCTGCAGAATCTTGTGTTTATAATTTACAGGAGCTGCCACCCATCAGGCAATTGGTAACAGTAACAGCAACTTCCTCGGACCTAGATGCCCATCTACAACATTTCTCCAGCTGAGATGTGTAGTCAGCAGAAGGCAGTAACTGTGTCAGAGAATTATCTTTCTGTGGAGTTCAATACTGCAACTGAGAGCACAAAGACACAGCTTTGTAATGGTGACCACCAACATATCACACGTACACAATGAAATGGCCAACATTCTTACCTCTTGCATGTAGGACAGGTGCAGTCCTCATCAATAGGCTTAAAATCCTTGGCATATTGTCTGTTTTTCAGCTGCAGAGATCCCCAGGGGACAAGTGCTGATCCAAACCGCTGAGAGATCAGAGAGAGATTAGGCTGCACAGCTGAAGTGCTAAGGTGTTGCTCAAACCCTCCCCCGTCTCCAGTTTAGCCCTGCATTCGGAGTTCTTGATCCTGACTGCAAGGGCTGCGAAGGTTTTAATTTATTAATTGCAGTTCAGCAAGTAGACTACTGGCCTGACCCTTTAAATCCCATGCCTGGACAGGTCCCACTCCCACTTGACCTGCTCTCAGGACAGTAGGTAGGCACAGGTACAAACACCCCACTTTGCCTCCCAAAGAAAACCTTACACCAAGGAAATCCTTACCGCTGTTCGTGTGGGGAACACACAATCAAACATATCACAGCCGAGAGCCACACAAACCACGAGGTCCGTTGCGTACCTGGTCAGAGAGAGCGTAGAGAGGTTGGTGGCGGAAGCAGTAAAAGAGACCAGAGACCTCAAATCCACAATGCACAAGTGATTTAAATCCATTCACCTTTCAGACTGTGCACAGTGTTGTCTCTGAATTGTAGATAAACGATTTCATTTCCTTTATCCATGAATGCCTCCCTAGCCCTGGTCCCCAATGGTCCTGGTCAGACATGTGCATCCTCTTGGGCACTGATCCAATTTAGCTCTTTTAGTCCCAGGCATTTATCAGCAAAGATTCACATTTAAAAATTCCCAACTTTCATGCAATGAATTTCCAATAGTTGACCCTCCCTATCAAAACCAACTACTTTTCCAGATGGGAATTGCATCTATGTGGACATGCAAAGGCTGGGCAGCAGCAGTCGGTCACACAGACAGGTGGAAGGGAGTGGGTAATGCAAGGATTCATACCAAAAGGGAGACAGTCATGTACATGGGTTTTCTCATACCCCACTCCCATCAAGTATCGCGGCTTCTCCTGTGGCAGGTAGTCTGTGCTAAGCAACACCATTCTCCAGAAATGGTCCTTCTCCTCGCCACCACTCAGTCCTCCGATAGCAAAACCAGGGATATCACGTTTGATCATCTCTGAAACGATGCAACAAATACGAATGGTGGACTGACACCAGCAATAAGCAGATGGGCACATCTAATAGACAGCCACTACCTCACAGCTCCAGAGAGTTGGGTTCGATCCTGACATCAGGTGTTCTCTGTGCGGAGTTCGCATGTTCTCCTTGTGAGGCAACCTGGATTTCCACCAGGCACTCTGATTTTTCCCACAGCTCAAAAATGTGCAGATTTCAGTTAATTCACTGTTGTAAGTTGCCCTCAGTATGAAGTGAGTGGTCAGAACCTGCGGGTAGTTGACGGGAATACCAGGAGAATAGAAAACAGGGAACGTTAGCAGGAGGGGACGTTTGCTCTCTGAGTTGGGACAGACTCCATGAGCCAAAATGGTCTCTTTCCAGTCAGGAAGAGACCATGACTGGGAAGGACGGAGGCAGAAAGCAGCTGCAGGGTCCAGGGACGGGTGAAACTCAGATTAAAATTTGATATTGCAAAGGGAAGACAGACCATCCAGTTGGGCAGTCAGTCATGTCCTAAGCATACGTAGATTGGAGCCAGTGCTCCATCACCCTGTACATACTTCATGGCCTCTCATTAGGTTTGTGATGCACAGTTAAAGTCCTGTTACAGACACCACTGCTCTTTTCCTGCGGAGATGGGAGGGAGGTACAGTGGCCTGGAGGGTGAGGTTCATGGCAGAAGCTCATGAAGGGAAGGCTAAGAAGTTTCTTAGAAGACATGGAATGGATGTAACTGCTACATATCTCATAGGCCACCCAGTCACTTTGTGTACAAACAGATCAGAACTGAGGAGGAGGTACTCACACCTGAAGATTCACACTTAACATTTTAGCAACAGCTTCTTTCCCTCTGAATGGTTCATGAGCACTACCTTATTTCATCTTTTGCACTTTATATATATTCCATTTTATTTATGTTTGTTTGGGAACAGTGATCAGGTGACAGTATAAGAGGTTTGGGATAAGAGAACCCAGAATGGAGCATGTGTTTGGTGGGGGAGTTCAGGAAGCAGCTTGGCAGGAAGGAGATTTACATCAGAGAGCTCAGGAAAGCAGAGTTTGCTGGAAGTTTGGAGTACGGGGACAGCAAGGGAAAACTCAAAACTGAGGAAGAAAGGCACCATGGACGTGGATTGATGACAACAGGTCAGCTGCTTATCAAAGATGTGCAATGTGCAAGGCGGTTTGAATCTGACACAGGCTGAGAAAAGCAAATCAGAACACAATGGGGCAACAGTCGTACAAAAATGCATCTCCACTTCAACATTGAAGAACAGTAGAAATATTGAGAACTCACAACCTCACCTTCCAGACATTTCTTGCGGAGTTCAGCATCCAGGCCACCTTGAATTATTGCAAACAGGTTCTGCTGCTTAGGATTCTTGTTTGCTGCAATGCAGCGATCCAACCAGCGTATAGACCTAGGAAGCAAAGACACAGTTCTCGTCATTCATTTCCGGTTTGAGAGCGCACATGCACTGAGCAAGAGGGTAACAGTACAGTACGATCTATCATTCAATAAAGGGAAGCCAGAGATGGAAACATACAGAATCTGTCAAACACCTCAGGATGTGAAGGTAGTGTCAATGTACTGCAGGATTGTCTATATGCACTTGTACCCAAACAACTACCTGGCAACAGTGGACCAGCTCTCACTAACATAACCAGCAGGTCATAAAGGCATTCCAATTCACTTTTCACAAACGAGAAAATCTGCAATAGCTGGAAATCTGAGCAACACACACAAGTTGCTGGAGGATCTCAGCAGGCCAGGCAGCACCTACAAAAAAAAAGAGTACAGTCGACATTTCAGGCCGAAACCCTTCGGCAGGCCAATCTCTTTTCCACAGATGCTGCCTGGCCTGCTGAGTTCCTCCAGCATTTGTGTGTGTTGCTCTAATCTACTTTTGCTTACTATTTATTCACAAGTTATGTGCATTGCTGGTTAGTAGGACCAGCAGTATCACTCATCTTTTATGATTAGGAATACAGCTGGCACCACCAGGAATGCATATATCTTTTATCAAAATTATACTTTACCCATGCTATATACAGTATGCATCAGGACCACGGTCACTGTACCAGCAATTCAACACAATCCCTTATAATGCCTCACCCACATTTCCCCCTTAAAATATCTCATTCATAAAATTCAAAGTAAATTTATTAACAAGGTACATATATATATATATATATATACACACACACACACACACAACCTTAAGATTCATTATCTTGCAGGCATTCACAGTAAAACAAAGAAATACAATAGAATCAATGAAAAACTACACACAAAGACCAACAAACAACCCATGTGCAAAAGTCGTCAAACTGCGTAAATCAGAAATAGTTAAATGCAGAGAGCATGAGTCATTGAAAGTGAATCTATAGATTGTGGAATTGGTTCAGTGCTGATGTGAGTGAAGTTATCCACGCCGATTCAAAAGCCTGATGGTTGAAAGGTATTAACTCTTCTTGAACCTGGTGGTGTGGGACCGAAGGCTCCTGCACTTTCTTCCTGATAGTAGCAGTGAGAAGAGAGTATGGCCTGGATGACGGGGGTCTTTCTTGTGGTCGCACTCCTTGGACGTGTTCAGTGCTGGGGTTGGCTTTGCATGTGATGGACTGACCACCTTCTGTAGACTTTTCAAAGGTTTGAGATACCCCAGAAGGGGTAGGATCCCTGACTGTGTTTCAAACCCTTCCCCACTGCGTCCCTCAGCATGCTCTCTGCAACATGGTGGCACGGGAGCGTCGTTGTTACCGTGCCAGCGACCCAGGTTCAATTCCCATCGCTGCCTGTAAGGGGTTAGAGCGCTCTCCCTGTGACCGTGTGGGTTTCCTCCCACAGTCCAAAGGATTACCAGTTAGTAGGTTAACTGGTGAATGTAAATTGTGCTGTGATTAGGCTAGGTTTAAATCAGGGGTTTGCTGGGCGGCACGTCCTGAAGGATGATTGGACCTATTCCACACTAAATCTCAATAAATAAAGGCAATACTGCGGAAGACCAAGTTTCAGGCAGGCCAGCCAAAGTCCATCTTTCACCAGGATGATGATCTTCCAGCAACAGGAGATGTTTCTGGGAGCAGCCCACAGAGCAGAGTCCTGGGTTACACGGCTGCTCGAGGGGAACCTCCCTTGGAGCTCTCCGGCAGTCGGAGGAGGTGCAGCTCTCCAGAAAGCTGTATGGGGCAGCACAGAGACTCTGGATCTGCGGTAAGGATTTTAAAGTGGTGATGGCGGAGAGAGCTCTCTTCCTGCCGGCCAAAAGAGCAGATATTGTGAGCTCTGGTGATGGGTAGTGCCAGGAAGCTATCCACAGGATTCACCACATCCTTCTGCCACAGCTCCTCCCGAATGTTCCATACTGACCACTACCTGACAGACTTGTGTGGAGAGTGTTTCTCTGCAGCAGCTATTCTACAAATAACAGACGGCCTGGCAAGCTCCAACTGATTGTAACACTGCCTGGGTCCAGAGGAGGTTCAGGAAAATAATCCTGGGAGGACCCTGGGAAGAAAAGATTACCATATGAGGAGCATTTGATAGTTCTGGTCTTCTATTCACCAGAGTTTAGAAGAATGAATTGGGGGTGGGGTTGGAGAGTGTCTCGTTGAAGCCGATCAAATGTAAAAAATGTGGAAAGGCCTAGAGTGAGTGGACGTCAGGTGTTACAAATAGAGGGGGAGTCCAGGACTGGAGGACACAGCCTCAGAATACAAAGATGAGGAAGAATTTCTTTAGCCTAAGGGTGGCAAATCTGTGGAATTCATTGCCACAGACAGGTGTGGAGGCCAAGTCATTTGGTATATTTAAAAAAGAGTTTTGATAGGTTCTTGATTACGGGGAAGAAGGTTAAGGTTACAGGTTACGGAAGGAAGACAGGAGAATGGGGTTGAGAGGGATAATAAATCAGCCATGGTCAAATAGAGATTTGATGGGCAAATGGCTCAGATCTCCTCCTATGTCTTATAGTCTTACTGCCCCTTTGTATGGTGGAAAATCACTTGCTGGGCGACTTCCAGAGGGCAGTGAAAGGTTACCCTCAGGAGAACAGCTTCAGATTCAGAAGCAGAAATGCCGGAAGAACTCAGCCCGTCCAGCAGCATCCGTGAGAAGAGAACCGGGGAGGGGTCGCTGATCCGGAATGTTTCCTGCTTTCTCCTCCGACAGGTGCTGCTTGGCTGACTGAGTCCTTTCAGCGTCAGTGTTTCTGAATCAGATTTCATGTCTACTGTTGCGTTTGTTTTCCATCACCTCCCATTGAAGCCAGAAACCTTAGTGATTTTCGAAATACAACTGCTGTTCTTTCGTTGCTGTGCTTAAATTCTGGGAGATTCCTGCACAGCGACAGTGTGAGGACATTTCGCAAAGCCGTGGTTCACCAGTACAAGTAGGGATGAGCAGCTCATTACAAGCTGAGACTGAAAGCACATTCGAAAACAGAGACAGCAGTGCTGCTCCCAGGAGGAGCCAGCTCACTCTGAGATGTCTTCCCACTGACCTGAACATGGCTTCTTCCACTCTGGGACCAGTCACGGTACTGCTCACGACATCGTCCAACTGCATCATGATGTCTGAACCTAACTTATCAGCGAGAGGTTGAGGAAAGAGAGGGGGACAACATGTGGGAAGAGAGCAAAATGGAAAGAATGACATTAAAGAGGTGGAACTCAAACCCTACCCATCACACCCTTACTCTTCCTCACACCTAAGCTCACCAAACCCTCCCATGGAGTGACGTCTTCCTTTCCCTACTGATCCTGTTCAACCTCACACCTACCGCAACGTGACCTCAGCAAAGGTTACAGCCGAGGCTGACTAACGAGATCTGGGGAAAGTCAGAACTGGGTCTCTTGACAGTCCTATTACAGGATCTCCTCAGGGTTAACTTGCAGGTTGAACTGGTAGTAAGAAAGACAGATGAAATGTTAGTATTCAGTTCGAGAGGACTACAAGTACTTGGGGGGTGCACCTGGATGACAGATTTGAGTGGAGCACCAACATTGAGGCTGTGTACAAGAAGGGCCAGAGTTACCTCTACTTCCTGAGGGGACTGAGGTCCTTTGGAGTATGTAGGTCTCTCCTTCACTGTTCTACCAGTCTGTTGTCACCAGTACAATTATCTATGTGGTGGTGTGCTGGGGCAATGGCATCAACACGAGTGATGCCAACAGGCTCAATAAACTGATTAGAAAGGCTGGCTCTGTTATAGGAGTCAAACTGGACACACTGGAGGCTGTGGTGGAACAAAGGACCCCACAGAAAATCCTGGCAATTCTGGACAATGTTTCTCACCCTCTGCATGCCACCTTGGCTGAACAGACCAGCACTTTTGGTAATAGATTAAGACAACTGTGCTGCATGAGGTCATTCTTACCCTTGGCCACTAGGCTATACAATGAGTCAACCTAAAGCTGGGGAAGTGATGATTCCCCCCCCCCCCCTCCTGTTAGACTGACTGTGGTAACTTATTTTTTATTATTTCTACTAATATTTGTATCTGTGCCCATGTAATGCTACCATACTGTGATACTGTAATTTTCTTTGGGATCAATCTATCTATCTAAAAGCAAAGATGTATTGCTGGGGCATTATAAGGCATCGGTCAGACAATGTTTGGAATACTGTGAGCAGATTTGGGCCCCATATCGAAGGAAGGATGTGCTGGCATTGGAGAGGGTCCACAGGAGGTTCATGAGAATTATCCTAGGAATGAAAAGGTTAATGTATGAGTGTTTGATGGCACTGGGCTTGTATCACTGGAGTTTAAAAGAATGAAGGGGAATCTCATTGAAACTTAGTGAATAACAGTGGACAGGAGTGGATGTTTCCTAAAGTGGCAGAGTCCTGGACCAGAGAGCACAGCCTCAGAACAGAAGGACTTCCCTTTAGAACAGAGATGAGGAATAATTTCTTTAGCCAGAGGGTGGTGAATCTGTGGAATTCATTGCCATATGTGGCTGTGGAGGCCAAATCGTTGAGTACATTTAAAGTAGAGGTTAATAGGTTCTTGATCAGTAAAGGTACCAAAGGTTACAGGGAGGAGGCTGGAGAATGGGTCTGAGAGAGAAAATAAATCAGCCATGACCAGATGGCAGAGCAGACTCGATGGGCCAAATGGCCTAATTCTGCTCCAATGTATTATGATCGCTCCCAATGGCTGAAAATGCCTGAACTTCTGTGTGGATTCCATCCACCTGTAGGCATCAGGACACTTTCGTGCAACACACATCAAAGTTGCTGGTGAACGCAGCAGGCCAGGCAGCATCTCTAGGAAGAGGTGCAATCAACGTTTCAGGCCGAGACCCTTCGTCAGGACTAACTGAAGGAAGAGTGAGTAAGGGATTTGAAAGTTGGAGGGGGAGGGGGAGATCCAAAATGCCAGAAGACGGGGTGGGGGGGGGGGATGGAGCCAAGAGCTGGACAGGTGATAGGCAAAAGGGATACGAGAGGATCATGGGACAGGAGGTCCGGGAAGAAAGACGAGGGGGGGACCCAGAGGATGGGTAAGGGGTATATTCAGAGGGACAGAGGGAGAAAAAGGAGAGAGAGAGAGTGAGAGAGAGAGTGAGAGAGTGAGAGAGTGAGAGAGTGAGAGAGTGAGAGAGTGAGAGAGTGAGAGAGTGAGAGAGTGAGAGAGTGAGAGAGTGAGAGAGTGAGAGAGTGAGAGAGTGAGAGAGTGAGAGAGTGAGAGAGTGAGAGAGTGAGAGAGTGAGTGAGTGAGTGAGTGAGTGAGTGAGTGAGTGAGAGTGAGAGTGAGAGTGAGAGTGAGAGTGAGAGAGTGAGAGAGTGAGAGAGTGAGAGAGTGAGAGAGTGAGAGAGAGAATGAATGTGTGTATAAAAATAAGTAACAGATGGGGTAGGAGGGGGAGGTGGGGCATTAGCGGAAGTTAGAGAAGTCAATGTTCATGCCATCAGGTTGGAGGCTACCCAGATGGAATATAAGGTGTTGTTCCTCCAACCTGAGTGTGGCTTCATCTTTACAGTAGAGGAGGCCGTGGATAGACATGTCAGAATGGGAATGGGATGTGGAATTAAAATGTGTGGCCACTGGAAGATCCTGCTTTCTCTGGCGGACGGAGCGTAGGTGTTCAGCAAAGCGGTCTCCCAGTCTGCGTCGGGTCTCGCCAATATATAAAAGGCCACATTGGGAGCACCGGACGCAGTATATCACCCCAGCCGACTCACAGGTGAAGTGTTGCCTCACCTGGAAGGACTGTTTGGGGCCCTGAATGGTGGTAAGGGAGGAAGTGTAAGGGCATGTGTAGCACTTGTTCCGCTGACAGGGATAAGTGCCAGGAGGGAGATCAGTGGGGAGGGATGGGGGGGGGGGGACGAATGGACAAGGGAGTCGCGGAGGGAGCGATCCCTGCGGAATGCAGAGAGAGGCAGGGAGGGAAAGATGAGCTTAGTGGTGGGATCCCGTTGGAGGTGGCGGAAGTTACGGAGAATAATATGTTGGACCCGGAGGCTGGTGGGGTGGTAGGTGAGGACCAGGGTTCCTGGGTGGTCATTTCAAGGGGGAAACCAGGAGCAAAACCAACAAGAATACACACTTTGCTTGAACCTCACTAACTCTGAAAGTGGGATGGACCGTGGAGCATTTCTTCAAGTTCAACGACCTGCAGGAATTCCTCTCCACTGCACATTTGCCTCCTGATGACGTGGAAATTGTCATCCTAGCCACAGGTGTATCTGAGGCACTCTCAGCTAATTACCTAGTGCATTCTGAATTTCAATCGACTTCTCTGGTGACAGTAGAATCTCCTTCCCATCATAAGGAGAACAAAAGCGCACCCCTTCTTCCGTGACTTCTGCCAGCTCCACCAAAGACACCATTTGGAATCCACCGCTGTCCTGCAAGGAGTAAGGGAGGTAAATCAGAGACTCACAGCCAGCCACCACTGTGATTTTATAAATATGTGGTTATTTCAGAAACATTTACTTTTATTATAAAAGGCAATGGAACATCCAAGGAGAGTGGTCAGAATAAAAGGGATTGATAATTACAACACCCTGACTTACCTTGTGAAAAAAATGTACTATGGAATAACAATTGAAACCACATCACATTCTGGAGTAGGCATCTTGAGGGGGTGACGTAACCTCATTTAAGCAACCATGTCAAGGAACAACATAAGCTAACTTTATTCTTTATTATACGTCCTTTACTTACCTCAAGGGGCTACGATAATACAAGCGTATCAGGGTCACACTTTATGCGCTTAAAGGAGTGGAGGATGGGAAGAGGTTTATTTGGGAACAGTTGGGAGGTGAAGGAACGGCTAAAAATAAAGGAGGAATTCAGGGCTGATGAAGAGGTGGGAACTGAAAAGGTTAAAGAAGCTGAGAATGTTTTAGGGCAAGGGGTTCACAATCTTTTGTGCCATGAACCGTACCATGTTTGAGGGCAAGAAGGCTTCAAAGTGGTAAGGAGGAATTAGCCATGGTGGAACGGACTTGATGGGCCAAATGGGAGGACATTGAATGTCCCTATGTCTTATGGTGAAAGGTGCTCCAAGGGTAATCTTTACTCTGAGGGTGGTGTGTGTGTGTGGAATGAGTTGCTAGCGGAAGTAAAGGCATCCGTTAGTCTTGTGAGACCATGGATCTGCGCCTGGAAAGTCTTCACTCTCCAGGGCGCAGGCCTGGGCAAGGTTGTATGGAAGACCGGCCATTGTCCATGCTGCAAGTCTCCCCTCTCCACGACACCGATGTTGTCCAAGGGAAGGGCATTAGGACCCATACAGCTTGGCACCAGTGTCGTCGCAGAGTAATGTGTGATTAAGTGCCTTGCTCAAGGACACAACACATTACCTCCGCTGGGGCTCGATCTCACGACCTTCAGATCGCTAGTCGAACGCCTTAACCACTTGGCCATTTGCCCTAGTGGAAGTGGAGGATGCTGATTCCATTGTAACATTTAAGAGACATTTGGATTGGAGGGCTATTGAGGCATAGAAACCAGGCCAGCACAGACAAGATGGGCAGAAGGGCCAGTTTCTGCACTGTAATGCTCTATGACTCTCTAGGATAAACGATGAGGATGCAATTGATAATGACAGCTTTTTGTAGTCATTATTTGTTCTTTCAATCAAGGGGCTTGCTCAGCTATTTCAAAAAAATTGATAGGTCAGGAATCAGAGCTGTAAAGACGAACTGCAGATTTCCTGCTCTGGAGTGGATCAGTTGGGCTCTATAATGACCCATGGAGAATCCTGCAGTTTCACAGTAAGCATTACTGAGGTCAAAACAGAAAAAGTTCAAGTTTCATTGTCATTCAACCATACATGAATACAGCCAAACAAAACAGTGTAACTCCGAAGATGCAAAACACACAGTACCAACAGTCATTCACAGCACAAAGCACATATAGTATAAAATATAGTCACACAAAAAGTCCGAGTCCATGAACGTTGCAGCAGTCTGCAGTCGAACACAATTAAAAAGCTAAAAACATTAGCCACTGTGGAGGAACATTTTAGTTGATGGCCTTCAGAAATGAGTCTTCTTTTTTATTCCTGTTTTATTTAATTAATTGAATGTAATTTTTTTCTGCTGTTGTACTGGAATTCAAAGTGCTTTCTAATCAACGGGCCGGAGTTGGGCTTCTGAACAAAATCAATGCCGCAAACCTCACTGGAACTGGGTAGAACATAGGAGAATTTCAATTCTAGTCTATTTCAACGGGGGAATTCAGTGCTGTGAAATCTGAAACATTATTCACCATGAAAGACATTTCCAAAAAGGGATGAAAAGTAATGTGCATTGATAAAAGAGAAACTGAGCTGCCTGACAGTAAAATGAAGTTTGCGAAGATTCGGCCTATCACCATAAAACTTTGACAAACTTCTGTAAACATGTGGTGGAGAGTATATTGATTGTTTGCATTACAGCCTGTTATGAAAACACCAATGCCATGGAACAGAAAAATGTATAAAAAGTATGGATTTAGCCCAGTCCCTCACGGGTGAAGCCCTCCCCACTACTGAGCACATCTACATGGAGCACTGTCATAGGAAAGCAGCAAGGACCCCCACCACCCAGGCCATGCTCTCTTCTCACTGCTACCATCAGGAAGGAGGTACTGGTGCCTCAGGACTCACACCACCAGGTTCAGGAACAGTTATCACCTCTCAACCATCTGGTTCTTGAACCAAAAGGGATAACTTCATTGAACTGTTCCTACAACCAACAGACTCCCTTTCAAGGCCTCTTCATCTCACTTCTCAATATTGATTGCTTATTTATTATTTCTTATTTTTCTTTTGTATTCGTAGTTTGTTGTTTTTTGCACATTGTTAGTTTGTCCGTCCTGTGGGGGGCAGTGTTTCATTGATTCTACTGAGTTTCTTCAACTTACTGGGAATGCCTGCAAGAAAATGAATCTCACAGTTCAATACGTGACATATATGTGCTTCGATAATAAATTTACTTTCAACTTTGAAATCACTACAATATCTGGTGGCAAGGAATAAATCAGATATCTGGATATATTTAAAGATCAGTATTAAGTAGCAATCGTGATACTCAGCCTTTTCTCCTTGGAGTGACGGAGGATGAGGGGTGACCTGGTAGAGGTGTGTAAGATGATGAGAGGCGTTGATCGTGTGGATAGTCAGAGGCTTTTTTCCCAGGGCTGAAATGGTTAACACGAGAGGGCACAATTTTAATGTGCTTGGAAGTAGGTATAGCGGACGTGTCAGGGGTAAGTTTTTTTATGCAGAGTGGTGAGTGCGTGGAATGGGTTGCCAGCAACGGTGTTGGAGGTTAGATACAATAGGGTCTTTTAAGAGACTCCTGGACAGGTACATGGAGCTTAGAAAAATAGAGGTCTATGGGTAACCCTAGGTAATTTCTAAAGTAAGTACGTGTTTGGCACAGCATTGTGGGCCGAAGGGCCTGTATTGTGCTGTAAGTTTTCTATGTTTCTATGATGCTTGATAAAATTTTGATGTGACCATAATTTGAGTCCAGTGCACGGTTTGATCATCAGAAGACAGAAGTATTTTGCATATATTGAAGCAAAATGGAACATAGATTATTGAGGGGATAGTGGATCAGATGACAAAGGGTGATCATGTAAACTTAGCAGGTTCAGCAGGGAGTTGAACCCATCATGAAGATCAGATTGTTGCGTTTAGTATGTCATGAGGACCGTGCAAACTAGTGACCAGCTGAATACCTGCTGTGTGGGCAATGATGGGAGTGTGTGGAATGCTTTCAACCTGTCTCTGAAGCTCTCCACCACTGCACTTCTCGAACTTTGTTACTGAACCCACAAGGGACACACAGAGACTGATTTGTCAATGCCATGCCCCATCTGCCAAGTGATTAGCAGGACAATAGGACAATCAAATGAGGGGTAGCCTGCGTATCACAGTCCCTAACAAGAAGTAATGACAGCAAGATAGACTACATTTTTAAATCGTCCTTTAAAGCAGATATTCTTTCCTGCTGTTAAACAAATGCTCACCGTCAGCAATGCTCTCTTCCAGTTCATGAATCCATGCAGCCCATTTGCTTTTGCGATCAAATCCGGGCCCTGGAAGTATAGAGAGTGAGCTTTCATCCCAGGCATGTCCTCACTCCACAACAACCTAGTCCCCAGAACCGGGAATTGGAGAATCTGTCTGACATTGAGTCATGTTGCCAGGTTTAATGTCTGTTTCCCCAATTCTCTTTCTACCAGAGGCCTACATTCCCCCTTGACCACATGTACTCGGGACTCCATCCCTCTCTGTAAACCCCACAGCCTGATCCATGGTCTCTCCGCTTCTTTCCTTATATCAGCCTCCTCTCCTGGCCTTTGCCCAGAGCTATCCTACACTACTGTCATCCATTCTGACTTGCCCCAGCTCCTGCCTAACCTCACCAGAACCACCCCTTCCACCACCAGTTCTGCAGGTGGCACAAAGCTTGAACGCATATTGAATTGCGAGGGAGATGGTAAGAGACTTAAAGGATAAACAGAGCAATGGACAAAAGACAAAGAGAGTTGAAATGTCAGACGAAGTGTTGCACTTTGGTAGGGATATTGAAGATAGGCAATATAAACCAGAAGACACAAGCCTGCAAGTACAAAGAGATGGAATTTGCATTCTGTTTGTTGAAAGCGATTCAAAAGGGGCCTAAGCTTTATAAATGGAGTGACACGCTACGAGAGGAAGGAAGTCACAATGAAACAATACTGTGATGCCCTGGGTGCCCCCCTTAGGAGTAATGTAGTTATTTTAGTGCAGGAGAGAATTCCTAAAATGACATGAGGTATAATTATCTGTGGTTAAACTGGAGAAGGAGAGGTAGTTTTCCTTGAAACACAATCGGTTATGAAGGGATTTATCCGATAGAAGTATCTAGTAAAAGTTAGTAAAAACTGCCAAGAGGATCGCAGGGGTCTCCCTCCTCTATTTGTGATATTTACCAGGAGCACTGTATACAGAGCGCCCAAGTATTGTTGAGGATCCCTACCACCCATTCCACAATCCCTTTGACCCACTACCATCAGGAAGGAGGTACAGGAGCATCAGGACTGGGTAACAGCTTCTTCCCTCAGGCTGTGAGACTAATGAATACCCTGCCACTACTGAGGTCTTGTCACCAGGTCAGCGAGCTGTTTACCTGTGCTGTACATTTTGAATTATATTTTATTAACTTATTTAAGGTAATATTTTGTTTTATATGCTGTGTGTATGAGACACGTGTTTTGTGGATACACCATGGCCCCGAGGAATTTGAACTTGAATTTGAAATTAAAAGCAGAGCAATAAATAGTAACAAGGAAATATTGAAAGAAAGCAATTGGGAAAAGGACAAGAAAGTGACAGGAAGGTTATCTGTTTTATGAAGTGGACTTCAAAGTGAAAAACTATCTAAATAGAATGAATTTGCCCAACAGAGACCACCCCTCTGGCTTGTCATTTGTCTTCCACATCTGTGGCTCCTTCCACCAGCTGCTGAGGGTCTAATAACCCCAGCCACCCTCACGGCTCTTCCCCATACTCAGCTCCCTTCACCAGATCTCCGCCACCCCCAGCTTCCCTCCCGCTCTCTTTGGCCTCCTTTCATTTCCCCAGAACTCCCCTCCTCTGGATCTCCTACCCACCCTGTCATTCCCTCCAGCGGACTACTGTACCCCTCTCCCTCCAGCTCTCTGTCCCTCACTCACACCTCGGTTCCCTACCCCCGGCTCCTACCCTTCGGGCCTCCCCCACACTCCGTACCGGCCGCATGCCCAGGTGGTAGGTGTTGCCCAGACAGATCTGACACCCGAGCGCCTCCAGCTGCGGCACCGCGATCCCCTTCAGCGTGCCCTGGGTGCCGACCGGCATGAAGACCGGGGTGTCCACCAGCTGGTGCGGGAGCTGAAGGCGGCAGAAGCGGGCCCGGGTCACCGGGCACTCCACGCGGCCGAGGACGCGGAGGGGCGCCGCCATGACCGGGCCGGAAGCGGAAACTGCCGCTGCCGGGACAACGGGAGCCCGCGATAAACTTCCTCCCACCGGGGAGACTCAACTCGGCCCCGCAGCGGGTCGCGGCCCTCCCCCGGGCTCCATTCTCCAGCCTCCCGAGGACTTCCCGGGCCTTTGCCAGTACCCCCTCCCCTGCCTCCCTCACCCACACCCCGGCCGCTCACCTCGCCCCCCTCCTCAATCCTCTCACCCTCTCTTCCTCTCTTCCTCCAATTCTGCCATCCATTCCCCTCCACCCCCATCTCCGTCTCGGAATAGACGGCGCAGGAGGTGACATCCAGTCTGAGTAATTCCCCCACCTGAAATTCTGTCTGTCTGTATCTTCTTTTACGGCGGTTGGCATCCAGCTTAATGGTGCATTACCGCCACACACCTGAAATTCTGCTCACACCCGTGTAATTTATTGAAGGCAATTAACCTGCCAGTCAGCACATCTTTGGCGTGTAGGTGGAAACTAGGGCACCTAGGGAAAGGTCACACTGTCACAAAAAGAATCTGCAGAACATACATTAGTGCTCATGGTCAACCACCCTCCCCCCGGCTTCCTGCAAACCCATTAAACCCACCTACCCTGTCACCCTCTTCCCAACACACCATTTCTTATCCCCTTCCTCCCTCTCCCCGTGCCCCGTTACAATCACACTCATAGACCCTTTATTTCCTCCCGTGCACTCACCAACTAAACTAACAACATGCCTCCTCACACACTCACCTCCTCTTCCCCCTCCTTTTTTTGCTATCTCTGTGCCTCACTCTCTATCACAAATTCCTCCTCCCGTGTTCCCTTCCCTCCACCCTCAAAAACATCCGCAAATTCAGGGATTTGAGTGAATAAGGAAAGTGTGGGTCGGTTGTCATCAGTCTGTGCCATATTGTTTGATGTAGATGATTATGGTCTTTGACCATGATTATCCTAGGCAAGTTTTTCTACAGAAGTGGTTTACCATGCCTTCTTCTTGGCAGTGTAACCCCAGCCGTTATGAATAAACTTCAGACATAGCCTGCCTGCTGACAGTGGTTGCATAACCAGGATATGATATGCATCAGCTGCTCATATGCCCATCCACCATCTGCTCCCATGGCTTCATATGACTCATCAGTGGGGGAAGGGTGGCTAAGTAGGTGCTACACCTTGCTCAAGGTGACCTGCAGGCTCGCAGAAGGAAGAAGCACCTTTGGTAAGGGCACATCTCCACCGCACCACCCAGGGGGTTGGTAGTTGAGATAAATGTGGTCTGGTCTGTGCTCAGAATGGGAGGAGGTGCTAAGTTAGAAGGTACTATATTATTGATCCCAAGTGGGAAATTATTTCATTAAAGCAGCAACATTTAAAAACACAGCAATAATAATAATACGTATAAAATTAACTACTCATAAAGCACAGAGTAATAATATACATGATAATAATTTACCAATGTGCAATACTGTGCAATAATAATGTCTATTGTACTATGACGTGTGTTCTGTCGCACAGAGATAATTATTCTATATGCTTATTGCATTTTGTAACGATCCCTTTGACAGCGGAGCTGAATGAGCCTATTTGAAAGGGTTCTCCACTGTTTATGCAGTAGGTCATAGAGAGGATGTGCCTGATTGTCCATAATGGATAACTGTTTAGTGTTCTCTCCACCACTAACTCAGAAGAGTCCGGGTTGTAGCCAAGGACAGATCCAGCCTTTTTGATGGAGTTTATTTAGTCTTTTTGCATCATCAGCACCGATGCGGCTCCCCCAACATAAAGCCGCAAAGAAGACTGCACTCACTACAACTGACTGGTAAAATATCTCCAACATCTGCACACAGTGAAGGATCTCACCTTCCTTAGAAAATAGAATCTGCTCATCCCCTTCTTGTAAACAGCCTTCGTGTTGGTTTTCCAGTCAAGTATTTGTACTCCTGCACCACCGTAACTTTTTCCTCCCAGAATATATACAGGACTCGTCACAGTCCTCTTCCTCCTAAAATCAATCACCATCCCCCTGGTTTTAACCACACTCAGGAGCAGGTGATTCCACCTGCACCACTCCACAAACTTGTCCACCAGTCCTCTGTACTCCGACTCCTGCCCATCTCTGATATACCCAACTACTGCAGAATCATCAGAGAACTTCTGCAAGTGACTAGACTCAGATTTGTACTGAAAGTCTGAGGTGTACCGGGTGAACAGAAACAGAGACAGGAGAGTCCCTTGTGATCCTCCAGTGCCTCTCACCACTACCTCAGACAGAGAATCAGCCAGCCGTACAAACTGGCGTCTATCTGACAGGTAGTCAGAAATCCAGGAGATAGTGGATTTGTCCACCCACATCCATGAGAATGCAGCTTCTCACCGGATTGCATTGAAGGCACCAGAGAAATCAAAAACTGTGATTCTCACAATGCCACCAGCATCATCAAGTGGGAGTGAGATCTCTGCAACAGGTAGATGATGGCATCATCCATAAGGTTGAGGGTCCAATGAAGACCACACCTGCAGCCCAAGGTAAGTCAGGACCAGCCTATCCAGCACCTTCATCATATGATATGTGAAGGCAATCGGTCCTTAGCCATACAGTTCAGATGGAGTCGCCTTCTCGGGCACAGGAACCGAGCAGGAAGTCTCCCATAGATAGGGAGGAGAAGGAAAAATGTAGGACAAAGAAAGAAATGGGGATAACTGGGTGAAGAAAGTACAGTCACACGGGCCATCACAAGACGACCGTTTTATTTTTAAAAAAGTACGATTGGGGATAATATATTAAAATAATTATTTTATGATGAGACTTTTGTTGAAGTGCCTGCATTATTTCGTTCAGAATTCACAGTCTGAACAGTTGAAAAGCTCGTTTCCGTTTTTTTGCAACCTATATTGCTGCTGTTGAAGGTAGGGCTTCAACCTTGTTTGACACTTGATTAGCCAATGAAGCGTCGTACAGGGTGACGTCCGGGAGAACGACCGGCGAATCAGGTCACCGCCTGCAGGCATCAGGTTCGGTTGACGTGCGACTGAAAAGGTGCGCATGCGCCAACAGGCCGCCAGTAATGTCGGCGATGATGGCGGGAGATGTGGCTGCTGAGAGGAAGCTGCCGCACCGGCCTTTCCTGATCGCTGTTAGCGGCGGTACCGCCAGCGGCAAGGTCAGTAGCGCTAACGGTATTCACCACGGGGGCCTTAAACTGGGGTATTGAGCTAGCCACAAGCTTTTAGTCCGGTATTAGATTGGGAACCGCGTGTCAACGAAGAGGCAGGCACACATTGTCGGCGGGGTGTCGGACGTAAGCGCCGTGACGTTTTACGGTTTACGTTGAGGGGCGGAGCTAATCCATACGTCTGACGTTTTCAATACTTTTGGATCAACTTGCCAAAGTTTTTAACTTCATTGAGCATGTGACCAGGCAATGAAAACAAATTGACCTCCAAGACTCATAGGATATTAATCTGGAAATTTATGTCTAGTTTATATTAGGTGTGCTAACTTGTGTTCGTCAAAATGTTAAAAGTAAATTTATTATCGAAATATATATACAGTGGTGAAGGGTCTCGGCCTGAAACGTCCTCTTCCTAGAGATGCTGCCTGGCTTGCTGCGTTCACAAGCAACTTTGATGTGTGTTGCATATATACAGTGGTGCTATGCAGTTTGTGAACCCTATAGAATTTTCTCAATTTCTGCATAAATATGACCTAAAATTTGATCAGATCTTCATGTAAGTCCTAAGACAGATAAACAGAACCCAATTAAATAAATAACACAAAAATTACACTTGTTCATTTTTTTATGTAACCAATTTCCCCCGGGATCAATAAAGTATGACTATGACTAGTGAGAAAAATGATCCAATAGTATATGTGTTTTTTGGAAAAAGTATGTGAATCTTTGCTTTCAGTATCTGGTGTGACCCCCCCCCCCTCCCCCCCCCCCCCCACCCTCCCACGTTCAGCAATAACTTCAACCAAACGTTTCCTCTAACTGTTGATCAGTCCTGCACATTCGCTTGGAGGAATTTTAGGCCATTCCTGCTGCTTCATCTCTGGGGTGTTGGTGGGCTTCCTTGCATGAAGAGCTTGCACAATCCTTCCACAATATTTTTATAGGATTAAAGTCAGGACTTTGACTCGTCCATTCCAAAAAAGTTTTCTTCTTTTTAAAGTGTTGTTTACTCTTGTCTTTCGAATCATTGTCTTCTTGCAATTTCCAACTTCTATTAAGCTTCAGGACAGCTACCCTGACGTTCTCCTGTAAAATGTTTTGATACAATTTTGAATTAATTGTTCCTTCAACAGTTGCAAGCTGTCTAGGCCCTGAGGCAGCAAAGCACGATGCTCCTTCCACCATGCTTCACAGTTGGGATGAGGTGTTGGTGTGCAGTGTCCTTTTTCTTCCAAACATAGCAATGTGCATTTCTGCCGGAAAGTTCAACTTCTGTCTTATCTGCCCACTGAATATTGAGATAGAAACATAGAAAATAGGTGCAGGAGTAGGCCATTCGGCCCTTCGAGCCTGCACCGCCATTTATTATGATCATGGCTGATCATCCAACTCAGAACCCCGCCCCAGCCTTCCCTCCATACCCCCTGACCCCCGTAGCCACAAGGGCCATATCTAACTCCCTCTTAAATATAGCCAATGAACTGGCCTCAACTGTTTCCTGTGGCAGAGAATTCCACAGATTCACCACTCTCTGTGTGAAGAAGTTTTTCCTAATCTCGGTCCTAAAGGGCTTCCCCTCTATCCTCAAACTGTGACCCCTCGTTCTGGACTTCCCCAACATTGGGAACAATCTTCCTACATCTAGCCTGTCCAATCCCTTTAGGATCTTATACGTTTCAATCAGATCCCCCCTCAATCTTCTAAATTCCAATGAGTACAAGCCCAGTTCATCCATTCTTTCTTCATATGAAAGTCCTGCCATCCCAGGAATCAATCTGGTGAACCTTCTTTGTACTCCCTCTATGGCAAGGATGTCTTTCCTCAGATTAGGGGACCAAAACTGCACACAATACTCCAGGTGTGGTCTCACCAAGGCCTTGTACAACTGCAGTAGTACCTCCCTGCTCCTGTACTCGAATCGTCTTGCTATAAATGCCAGCATACCATTCGCCTTTTTCATTGCTCCCATGTGCAGCAATGTTTGTTTTTGGAGAGCAGTGGTGTCCTTCCATGAACACCATTCTTGTTCAGTGTTTTTCTTGTAGTGGACACGTGAACAGAGCCTTTAGTAAGTTCTGGAGATTTCTGCAGGTCTTTTGCTGTTACCCTTGGGTTCTTTTTCATCTCCTTCAGCATTGCACGTTGTGCTCTTGGTGTGATCTCTGCAGGATGCCCACTCCTAGAGAGAGAGTAGCAACAGTTTTCTACATTTGTAGACAATTTCTCTTCCTGTGGACTGATGAACACTCGGGTCTTTAGAAATGCTTTTGTGGCCTTTTCCAGCTTCATGCATCTCTACAATTCTTCTTCTGAGGTCCTCTG